>NC_052308.1:80643987-80666487 GCF_016432855.1 Salvelinus namaycush
TATAAACTCTACTCTAGCCAACCGTTACCTGTCCAGCCTGCTCTCCTCCAGGTATAACTCTACTGTAACCAACCTGTTACCTGCCCAGCCTCCTCTCTCCCAGGTATAACTCTACTGTAACCAACCTGTTACCTACCCAGCCTCCTCCTCTCCAGGTATAACTCTACTGTAGCCAACCTGTTACCTGTCCAGCCTCCTCTCTTCCAGGTATACATCTACTGTAACCAACCTGTTACCTGCCCAGCCTGCTCTCCTCCAGGTATAACTCTACTCTAGCCAACCTGTTACCTGTCCAGCCTGCTCTCCTCCAGGTATAACTCTACTGTAACCAACCTGTTACCTGCCCAGCCTGCTCTCCTCCAGGTATAACTCTACTGTAACCAACCTGTTACCTGCCCAGCCTGCTCTCCTCCAGGTATAACTCTACTGTAACCAACCTGTTATCTGCCCAGCCTGCTCTCCTCCAGGTATAACTCTACTGTAACCAACCTGTTACCTGCCCGCCTGCTCTCCTCCAGGTATAACTCTACTGTAACCAAACTGTACCTGCCCAGCCTGCTCTCCTCCAGGTATAACTCTACTGTAACCAACCTGTTACCTGCCCAGCCTGCTCTCCTCCAGGTATAACTCTACTGTAGTCAACCTGTTACCTGCCCAGCCTGCTCTCCTCCAGGTATAACTCTACTGTAGCCAACCTGTTACCTGCCCAGCCTCCTCTCCTCCAGGTATAACTCTACTGTAACCAACCTGTTACCTGCCCAGCCTGCCTTCCACCAGGTATAACTCTACGTAACCAACCTGTTACCTGCCCAACCTGCTCTCCTCCAGGTATAACTCTACTGTAACCAACCTGTTACCTGTCCAGCTGCTCTCCTCCAGGTATACTCTTACTGTAACCAACCTGTTACCTGTCCAGCCTCTCTACTCCAGGTATAACTCTACTGTAACCAACCTGTTACCTGCCCAGCCTGCTCTCCTCCAGGTATAACTCTACTGTAGCCAACCTGTTACCTGCCCAGCCTCCTCTCCTCCAGGTATAACTCTACTGTAACCAACCTGTTACCAGCCTCCTCTCCTCCAGGTATAACTCTACTGTAACCAACCTGTTACCTGCCCAGCCTGCTCTCCTCCAGGTATAACTCTACTGTAACCAACCTGTTACCTGCCCAGCCTGCTCTCCTCCAGGTATAACTCTACTGTAACCAACCTGTTACCTGCCCAGCCTGCTCTCCTCCAGGTATAACTCTACTGTAGCCAACCTGTTACCTGCCCAGCCTCCTCTCCTCCAGGTATAACTCTACTGTAACCAACCTGTTACCTGCCCAGCCTGCTCTCCTCCAGGTATAACTCTACTGTAACCAACCTGTTACCTGCCCAGCCTGCTCTCCTCCAGGTATAACTCTACTGTAACCAACCTGTTACCTGTCCAGCCTGCTCTCCTCCAGGTATAACTCTACTGTAAAAAACCTGTTACCTGTCCAGCCTCCTCTCCTCCAGGTATAACTCTACTGTAACCAACCTGTTACCTGCCCAGCCTGCTCTCCTCCAGGTATAACTCTACTGTAGCCAACCTGTTACCTGCCCAGCCTCCTCTCCTCCAGGTAACTCTACTGTAACCAACCTGTTCCTGCCCAGCCTCCTCTCCCCCAGGTATAACTCTACTGTAACCAACCTGTTACCTGCCAGCTGCTCTCCTCCAGGTATAACTCTACTGTAACCAACCTTTTACCTGTCCAGCCTGCTCTCCTCCAGGTATAACTCTACTGTAACCAACCTTTACCTGTCCAGCCTGCTCTCCTCCAGGTATAACTCTACTGTAACCAACCTGTTACCTGCCCAGCCTCCTCTCCTCCAGGTATAACTCTACTGTAACCAACCTGTTACCTGCCCAGCCTGCTCTCCCCCAGGTATAACTACCTTAGCCAACCTGTTACCTGTGTGAAGGTGAACGGAAAGACTCTGGAGCAACAAACCGCCCTTGCTGTCTCTGCCTGGCCGGTTCCCCTCTCTCCACTGTGATTCTCTGCCTCTAACCCTATTACAGGGGCTGAGTCACTGGCTTACTGGTGCTCTTTCCTGCTGTCCCTAGGAAGGGTGCGCCACTTGAGTGGGTTGAGTCACTGACGTGGTCTTCCTGTCTGGGTTGGCGCCCCCCCTTGGGTGGTGCTGTGGCGGAGATCTTTGTGGGCTATACTCGGCCTTGTCTCAGAATGGTAAGTTGGTGGTTGAAGATATTCCTCTAGTGGTGTGAGGGCTGTGCTTTGGCAAAGTGGGTGGGTTAATATCCATCCTGTTTGGCCCTGTCCGGGGGTATCATCGGATGGGGCCACAGTGTCTCCTGACCCCTCCTGTCTCAGCCTCCAGTATTTATGCTGCAGTAGTTTATGTGTCGGGGGGCTAGGGTCAGTTTGTTATATCTGGAGTACTTCTCCTGTCTTTTCCGGTGTCCTGTGTGAATTTAAGTATGCTCTCTCTAATTCTCTCTCTCTTTCTCTCTCTCGGAGGACCTGAGCCCTAGGACCATGCCTTAGGACTACCTGGCATGATGACTCCTTGCTGTCCCCAGTCCACCTGGCCGTGCTGCTGCTCCAGTTTCAACTGTTCTGCCTGCGACTATGGAACCCTGACCTGTTTACCAGACGTGCTACCTGTCCCAGACCTGCTGTTTTCAACTCTCTATAGACAGCAGGAGCAGTAGAGATACTCCTATTGATCGGCTATGAAAAGCCAACTGACATTTACTCCTGAGGTGCTGACCTGTTGCACCCTCGACAACTACTGTGATTATTATTATTGGACCCTGCTGGTCATTTATGAACATTTGAACATCTTGGCCATGTTCTGTTATAATCTCCATACAGCACAGCCCGAAAAGGACTGGCCACCCCTCATAGCCTGGTTCCTCTCTAGGTTTCTTCCTATGTTTTGGCCTTTCTAGGGAGTTTTTCCTAGCCACCGTGCTTCTACACCTGCATTGCTTGCTGTTTGGGGTTTTAGGCTGGGTTTCTGTACAGCACTTTGAGATATCAGCTGATGTAAGAAGGGCTTTATAAATACACTTGATTTGATTTGATACCCTATCCAACCTGTTACCTGTCCAGCCTGCTCTCTCTTGGTTTCAGGATTCTTGACTATACCTTGAAGAGATACATTCAAGTATTTCGTCATCCAATAATTATTTTGTGTCATTGTCTGCAAAGTCATGGACATGTGCTCCAAGACTGTTGGCCACTACAATACACTTTTGTTTTCCCCAGGCCCACCTCAAGACCCCCAGACAAGCATGATTCCACCCTAAAGGAGAAGTGGTATACAGAGTCATATACTCATTGAGTTTGGTCATTGAGTTTTCAACCAAAAATACTATGATGGATTGACATGACATGGTATAATTCCATATTGCGGCCATGTTAGCTAACCATTACTACATGGGCAATATTAATAACAGTTCATGGACATTTCTGAATTTCAAACAATCCTTTAAATCCTTTAACTTAACGTCTCAAAACAGAATTTGAATGAATGAAATGCAGCAGAAACATGATGTCCTTTATAAAAGGTGGTCTTATATACAGGGCATCGGCCACATCGAAGGGTCAGCGGTGGAGAAGGTGGAAAAGTTTTAAGTTCCTGGGCATATACATCACAGACAAACTGAAATGGTCCACCCACAAAGACAGTGTGGTGAAGAAGGCGCAATAGCACAACAGAAGTGTTTTTGTGGTCTGTAGTACTGACTGAAGCGTTTTTGTGGTCTGTAGTACTGACTGAAGTGTTTTTTGTGGTCTGTAGTACTGACTGAAGTGTTTTTGTGGTCTGTAGTACTGACTGAAGTGTTTTTGTGGACTGTAGTACTGACTGAAGTGTTTTTGTGGACTGTAGTACTGACTGAAGGGTTGTTGAAACAACATCTCCACTTCGCTGATCCTCAACACTCAAGTGGAAGTCGATGAAGGCAGCCACCTCTCTGATTCAGAGGGGTTTTGGGTTAAATTCAGGGTTAAATGCGAAATAAACATTGTGGTTTAATGCATTCAGTTGTGCAATTGATGAGATATCCCCTTCCCACTTTACAATGTAGAAAAACGCATGTCTCTTTCAAACCTTTTGGAGACGACAATAGAATAACGATACTAAATACTTACGACCAATCCAGCCCCAGATCCAGCATAGCCTAGCCAGCTGGCTAATCTTTAGAATAAGGTGTAGTAAAAAAAATGATAACATTAGCTAGCTAGATAAGGTTAGCAAGATAGTTAGATAAGGGTTGCAAGATAGCTAGCTAAGGGTTGCAAGATAGCTAGCTAAGGTTAGCAAGAGAGCTAGCTAAGGTTAGCAAGATAGCTAGCTAAGGGTAGCAAGATATCTAGCTAAGGTTAGCAAGATAGCTAGCTAAGGGTAGCAAGATAGCTAGCTAAGTGTTAGCAAGATAGCTAGATAAGGGTTGCAAGATAGCTCGATACGGTTAGCAAGATAGCTAGCTAAGGTTAGCAAGATAGCTAGATAAGGTTAGCAAGATAAGGTTAGCAAGATAGCTAGCTAAAGTTAGCAAGATAGCTAGCTAAGGGTTGCAAGATAGCTAGATAAGGTTAGCAAGATAGCTACATTGTCAACTCTCAGTTCCTTATGTGTTAATGTTTCTACACGTGGGAATCAACACAACGTTCACGCTCTTTCACCCATTTTGTGAACATGGCTGCGTCTACACAAGCAGCCCAGTTCTGATATTTGTTACATTAATTGGTCTTTTGACCAATTACATCATATCTCGTTTCTGATTAGTAAAAATACAAATTATTGAAAAAAAGATCAGAATTGAGCTGCCTGTCTAAACACAGCCTCTTTAATTTTTGGAGATGAAACCTGAATAAGTATTTCTTCTCGAGGGCAGGAATGATATTGAAATAGGGGCGGCATTGCCCTGTGGTGGGAGCTTTAAAAAACAACTTGATTTTCTACATTTCACATACTGTAAAACGTTCTATTTTTGCATACCTAAAATACCTACTCTTCAGAATGCATGTATGGGTATTCGGGCAAGGTCATTGTTGATAAAGGTACCTAGTCCATTTATTGTATATTTAATGTTTGGGGGAGGTGAGGGTAATGTTGAGTTGATGATAATGTTGGGTGATGGTAATGTTGGTGTGATGGTAATGTTGGGGTGAGGGTAATGTTGAGGGATGATAATATTGAGGTGAGGGAAATGTTGGGGTGAAGGTACATTTGGGGGTGAGGGTAATGTTGATGTGACGGTAATGTCGAGGTGATGATAATGCCGAGGCGAGTGTAATGCCGAGGCAATGACACTGTCGAGGCGACGATAATGCCGAGGCGAGTGTAATGTTGAGACGAGGGTAATGTTGAGACGAGGGTAATGTTGAGACGAGGGTAATGTTGAGACGAGTGTAATGTTGAGACGAGGGTAATGTTGATACGAGGGTAATGTTGAGACAAGGGTAATGTTGAGACGAGGGTAATGTTGAGACGAGGGTAATGTTGAGACGGGGGTAATGTTGAGACAAGTGTAATGTTGAGACAAGGGTAATGTTGAGACGAGGGTAATGTTGAGGTGATGATAATGTTGAGACGAGTGTAATGTTGAGACGAGGGTAATGTTGAGACGAGGGTAATGTTGAGACGAGGGGAATGTTGAGACGATGATAATGTTGAGACGAGGGTAATGTTGAGACGAGGGTAATGTTGAGACGAGGGTAATGTTGAGACGAGTGTAATGTTGAGACGAGGGTAATGTTGAGACGAGGGTAATGTTGAGGCGATGATAATGCCGGGGTGGTGTTAATGCTGTGGTGAGGGTAATGCCGATGTGAGGGTAATGTTGCGACGAGGGTAATATTGAGGCGATGATAATGCAGCGGTGATGATAATGCTGGGGTGATGGTAATGTCGGGGTGATGGTAATGCCGGGGTGATGGTAATTCTGGGGGTGAGGGTAATGCTGAGGGGAGGTGAGGGTAATGCTGAGGGGAGGTGAGGGTTATATTTAGTGTTCAAATCAGATTTGTGTCTGTCCTCCTCAGTAAGGCCAAATGGTGATAACCCGTTCTTCCCAGGGTGGCCAGATAGACGACAGAGAACAGAGTCACCATGACACGGCTGAATGGCAACGATAACATCAAACGAGGAGAGGACACACACACGCATACAAATACACACACTACCTGAGATCAGACGTTGTTGACGGAAGCAACGGTGGACGATAACATCTGTCTCTGTTGGGTAACAAAAACACAAACACACTTTAATGAGAAACACTGAACACTACTGCATCAAACAGGGTTTGTTTCCTCCTCTCCTTTGACAAGATTATAACATGTGTCTCTGAAACCAAGTGTCTGTGTGTGTGTGTGTGTGTGTGTGTGTGTGTGTGTGTGTGTGTGTGTGTGTGTGTGTGTGTGTGTGTGTGTGTGTGTGTGTGTGTGTGTGTGTGTGTGTGTGTGGTCACTACCTGTATAAAGGAGTAAGCTTATGCTCCACGACATATAACAATCCCTTTTATCCATCGTCTCATCTCTCTCTCTCTCTCTCTCTCTCTCTCTCTCTCTGTCTCTCTCTTTCTCTCTCCTACTTTTCAATCTGTGTTTCTCTCTCTCTCTCTCTCTCTCTCTCTCTCTCTCTCTCTCTCTCTGTCTCTCTCTCTCTCTCCTACTTTTCTCTCTATCTCTATCTCTCTCTCCCTCCCTTTCGGTTCAATCTGTTTTTCTCTGTCTCTGTCTCTGTCTCTGTCTCTGTCTCTCTCTCTCTCTCTCTCTCTCTCTCTCTCTCTCTCTCTCTCTCTCTCTGTCTCTCTCTCTCTCTCTCTCTCTCTCTCTCTCTCTCTCTCTTGCACCTTTTCTGTCTCTCGAAGGTTTTGTCTCAAATTGTTAAAATGAGTCCTGAGGCTCCACGTACAGAGTAATATGGAGCTGCTGTTTCAAATTTGCTGTGTGTGTGGCCTGCATGCATCCCTGTGTGTGTGGCCTGCATGCATCCCTGTGTGTGTGGCCTGCATGCATCCCTGTGTGTGTGGCCTGCATGCATCCCTTTGTGTGTGTGGCCTGTATGCAGCCCTGTGTGTGTGGCCTGTATGCATCCCTGTGTGTGTGTGGCCTGTATGCATCCCTGTGTGTGTGGCCTGCATGTATCCCTGTGTGTGTGGCCTGTATGCATCCCTGTGTGTGTGTGGCCTGTATGCATCCCTGTGTGTGTGTGGCCTGTATGCATCCCTGTGTGTGTGGCCTGCATGCATCCCTGTGTGTGTGGCCTGTATGCATCCCTGTGTGTGTGTGGCCTGTATGCAGCCCTGTGTGTGTGTGGCCTGTATGTATCCCTGTGTGTGTGTGGCCTGTATGTATCCCTGTGTGTGTGTGTGGCCTGTAAGCAGCCCTGTGTGTGTGTGGCCTGTATGTATCCCTGTGTGTGTGGCCTGTATGTATCCCTGTATGTGTGTGGCCTGTATGTATCCCTGTGTGTGTTGCCTGTATGTATCCCTGTGTGTGTGGCCTGTATGTATCCCTGTGTGTGTGGCCTGTATGCATCCCTGTGTGTGTGTGGCCTGCATGCAGCCCTGTGTGTGTGGCCTGTATGTATCCCTGTGTGTGTTACCTGTATGCATCCCTGTGTGTGTGTGGCCTGTATGCATCCCTGTGTGTGTGGCCTGTATGTATCCCTGTGTGTGTGTGGCCTGTATGTATCCCTGTGTGTGTGTGTGGCCTGTATGCATCCCTGTGTGTGTGGCCTGCATGCATCCCTGTGTGTGTGTGGCCTGTATGCATCCCTGTGTGTGTGTGGCCTGTATACAGCCCTGTGTGTGTTGCCTGTATGCAGCCCTGTGTGTGTATGGCCTGTATGTATCCCTGTGTGTGTGTGGCCTGTATGTATCCCTGTGTGTGTTACCTGTATGCATCCCTGTGTGTGTTACCTGTATGCATCCCTGTGTGTGTGGCCTGTATGCATCCCTGTGTGTGTTACCTGTATGCATCCCTGTGTGTGTGTGGCCTGTATGCAGCCCTGTGTGTGTGTGTGGCCTGTATGCATCCCTGTGTGTGTGGCCTGTATGCATCCCTGTGTGTGTGGCCTGTATGTATCCCTGTGTGTGTGTGGCCTGTATGTATCCCTGTGTGTGTGGCCTGTATGCATCCCTGTGTGTGTGTGGCCTGTATGTATCCCTGTGTGTGTGTGGCCTGTATGCATCCCTGTGTGTGTGGCCTGTATGTATCCCTGTGTGTGTGTGGCCTGTATGCATCCCTGTGTGTGTGTGGCCTGTATGCATCCCTGTGTGTGTGGCCTGTATGTATCCCTGTGTGTGTGTGGCCTGTATGTATCCCTGTGTGTGTGGCCTGTATGTATCCCTGTGTGTGTGTGGCCTGTATGTATCCCTGTGTGTGTGTGGCCTGTATGCATCCCTGTGTGTGTGGCCTGTATGCAGCCCTGTGTGTGTGGCCTGTATGCATCCCTGTGTGTGTGTGGCCTGTATGCATCCCTGTGTGTGTTACCTGTATGCATCCCTGTGTGTGTTACCTGTATGCATCCCTGTGTGTGTGGCCTGTATGCAGCCCTGTGTGTGTGGCCTGTATGCATCCCTGTGTGTGTTACCTGTATGCATCCCTGTGTGTGTGGCCTGTATGCAGCCCTGTGTGTGTGGCCTGTATGCATCCCTGTGTGTGTGGCCTGTATGCATCCCTGTGTGTGTTACCTGTATGCATCCCTGTGTGTGTGTGGCCTGTATGCATCCCTGTGTGTGTGGCCTGTATGCATCCCTGTGTGTGTTACCTGTATGCATCCCTGTGTGTGTGGCCTGTATGCAGCCCTGTGTGTGTGGCCTGTATGCATCCCTGTGTGTGTGGCCTGTATGCATCCCTGTGTGTGTTACCTGTATGCATCCCTGTGTGTGTGTGGCCTGTATGCAGCCCTGTGTGTGTGGCCTGTATGCATCCCTGTGTGTGTGGCCTGTATGTATCCCTGTGTGTGTGGCCTGCATGCAGCCCTGTGTGTGTGGCCTGCATGCAGCCCTGTGTGTGTGGCCTGTATGTATCCCTGTGTGTGTGTGGCCTGTATGCAGCCCTGTGTGTGTGGCCTGTATGCATCCCTGTGTGTGTGTGGCCTGTATGCATCCCTGTGTGTGTGGCCTGCATGCAGCCCTGTGTGTGTGGCCTGTATGCAGCCCTGTGTGTGTGGCCTGTATGCAGCCCTGTGTGTGTGGCCTGTATGTATCCCTGTGTGTGTGGCCTGCATGCAGCCCTGTGTGTGTGGCCTGCATGCAGCCCTGTGTGTGTGGCCTGTATGTATCCCTGTGTGTGTGTGGCCTGTATGCAGCCCTGTGTGTGTGGCCTGTATGCATCCCTGTGTGTGTGTGGCCTGTATGCATCCCTGTGTGTGTGGCCTGCATGCATCCCTGTGTGTGTGGCCTGTATGCAGCCCTGTGTGTGTGGCCTGCATGCATCCCTGTGTGTGTGGCCTGTATGCATCCCTGTGTGTGTGGCCTGCATGCATCCCTGTGTGTGTGGCCTGCATGCAGCCCTGTGTGTGTGGCCTGTATGTATCCCTGTGTGTGTGTGGCCTGTATGCATCCCTGTGTGTGTGTGGCCTGCATGCATCCCTGTGTGTGTGGCCTGTATGCATCCCTGTTTGTGTTGCCTGCATGCATCCCTGTGTGTGTGGCCTGTAAGCAGCCCTGTGTGTGTGGCCTGTATGCATCCCTGTGTGTGTGGCCTGTATGCATCCCTGTGTGTGTGTGGCCTGCATGCATCCCTGTGTGTGTGTGTGTGTGTGTGTGTGTGCGTGTGTGTGTGTGTGTGTGTGTGTGTGTGTGTGTGTGTGTGTGTGTGTGTGTGTGTGTGTGTGTGTGTGTGTGTGTGTGTGTGTGTGTGGCCTGCATGCATCCCTGTGAGTGTGTGTGTGTTTTTGTGTGTGCGTGTGTGTGCATAGCCTGCATGCAGAGTACAGAGTAGTTTGTGCTTCTAAGGGATTGTCCATGGCTGAGTCTAAAAGTATTGTTTCTTTACAGTGAAGTGCAGGTTCCTCAGGTTCCACAGTAGACTAGACAACAGCCCTGGTCCTAGAGGGTTTCTACATGGACCTGTTGTTGTTAAGACCTGGGAGACCAACAGGTTCCACAGTAGACTAGACAACAGCCCTGGTCCTACAGGGTTTCTACATGGACCTGTTGTTGTTAAGGCCTGGGAGACCAACAGGTCCCACAGTAGACTAGACAACAGCCCTGGTCCTAGAGGGTTTCTACATGGACCTGTTGTTGTTAAGGTCTGGGAGACCAACAGGTTCCACAGTAGACTAGACAACAGCCCTGGTCCTAGAGGGTTTCTACATGGACCTGTTGTTGTTAAGGCCTGGGAGACCAACAGGTTCCACAGTAGACTAGACAACAGCCCTGGTCCTACAGGGTTTCTACATGGACCTGTTGTTGTTAAGGCCTGGGAGACCAACAGGTTCCACAGTAGAATAGACAACAGCCCTGGTCCTACAGGGTTTCTACATGGACCTGTTGTTGTTAAGGTCTGGGAGACCAACAGGTTCCACAGTAGACTAGACAACAGCCCTGGTCCTAGAGGGTTTCTACATGGACCTGTTGTTGTTAAGGTCTGGGAGACCAACAGCTTCCACAGTAGACTAGACAACAGCCCTGGTCCTAGAGGGTTTCTACATGGACCTGTTGTTGTTAAGGTCTGGGAGACCAACAGGTTCCACAGTAGACTAGACAACAGCCCTGGTCCTAGAGGGTTTCTACATGGACCTGTTGTTGTTAAGGCCTGGGAGACCAACAGGTTCCACAGTAGACTAGACAACAGCCCTGGTCCTAGAGGGTTTCTACATGGACCTGTTGTTGTTAAGGTCTGGGAGACCAACAGGTCCCACAGTAGACTAGACAACAGCCCTGGTCCTACAGGGTTTCTACATGGACCTGTTGTTGTTAAGGCCTGGGAGACCAACAGGTTCCACAGTAGACTAGACAACAGCCCTGGTCCTAGAGGGTTTCTACATGGACCTGTTGTTGTTAAGGCCTGGGAGACCAACAGGTTCCACAGTAGACTAGACAACAGCCCTGGTCCTACAGGGTTTCTACATGGACCTGTTGTTGTTAAGGTCTGGGAGACCAACAGGTTCCACAGTAGACTAGACAACAGCCCTGGTCCTAGAGGGTTTCTACATGGACCTGTTGTTGTTAAGGTCTGGGAGACCAACAGGTTCCACAGTAGACTAGACAACAGCCCTGGTCCTAGAGGGTTTCTACATGGACCTGTTGTTGTTAAGGTCTGGGAGACCAACAGGTCCCACAGTAGACTAGACAACAGCCCTGGTCCTACAGGGTTTCTACATGGACCTGTTGTTGTTAAGGCCTGGGAGACCAACAGGTTCCACAGTAGACTAGACAACAGCCCTGGTCCTACAGGGTTTCTACATGGACCTGTTGTTGTTAAGGTCTGGGAGACCAACAGGTTCCACAGTAGACTAGACAACAGCCCTGGTCCTAGAGGGTTTCTACATGGACCTGTTGTTGTTAAGGCCTGGGAGACCAACAGGTTCCACAGTAGACTAGACAACAGCCCTGGTCCTAGAGGGTTTCTACATGGACCTGTTGTTGTTAAGGTCTGGGAGACCAACAGGTTCCACAGTAGACTAGACAACAGCCCTGGTCCTACAGGGTTTCTACATGGACCTGTTGTTGTTAAGGCCTGGGAGACCAACAGGTTCCACAGTAGAATAGACAACAGCCCTGGTCCTAGAGGGTTTCTACATGGACCTGTTGTTGTTAAGGCCTGGGAGACCAACAGGTTCCACAGTAGACTAGACAACAGCCCTGGTCCTAGAGGGTTTCTACATGGACCTGTTGTTGTTAAGGCCTGGGAGACCAACAGGTTCCACAGTAGACTAGACAACAGCCCTGGTCCTACAGGGTTTCTACATGGACCTGTTGTTGTTAAGGTCTGGGAGACCAACAGGTTCCACAGTAGACTAGACAACAGCCCTGGTCCTACAGGGTTTCTACATGGACCTGTTGTTGTTAAGGCCTGGGAGACCAACAGGTTCCACAGTAGACTAGACAACAGCCCTGGTCCTAGAGGGTTTCTACATGGACCTGTTGTTGTTAAGGCCTGGGAGACCAACAGGTTCCACAGTAGACTAGACAACAGCCCTGGTCCTACAGGGTTTCTACATGGACCTGTTGTTGTTAAGGTCTGGGAGACCAACAGGTTCCACAGTAGACTAGACAACAGCCCTGGTCCTAGAGGGTTTCTACATGGACCTGTTGTTGTTAAGGCCTGGGAGACCAACAGGTTCCACAGTAGACTAGACAACAGCCCTGGTCCTACAGGGTTTCTACATGGACCTGTTGTTGTTAAGGCCTGGGAGACCAACAGGTTCCACAGTAGACTAGACAACAGCCCTGGTCCTAGAGGGTTTCTACATGGACCTGTTGTTGTTAAGGCCTGGGAGACCAACAGGTTCAATTTATCCAATCAATTAGTGATCATTTAATATTGAACTTTAACGGAAGGTCAGTTTTTAATAGACTTTAATTGAATCAATCAGGGATGTTGATCAATTAGCTGAGTTGGTCAGGTGATCAGTAGAATCATGTGTATAGCTTGGTCGGTACTAAACCCTCACTACCTCCAATGGGACTAACCACTGTGGACCAAGTTCTATATTAGAACCAAAAAGGGTTCCAAATCTCACTTCTTATATGGAACCCTAAAGGTTCTGTAAACAACCCCAATAAACCTTTTTTTCAAGAAAATGAAGCAAGTGACATCACCTTTTTAGAAACTTTTTTTCAGACAGTTGTCTGATATTTTATAAGACAGGAGAATATCCACATAATGTTTAATTACTGTTAGGTGTACCCATGTATTAAATATCTACATCATGTCGACTGTTAGGTGTTCCCATGTATTAAATATCCACATAATGTCGACTGTTAGGTGTTCCCATGTATTAAATATCCACCTAATGTTTACTGTTAGGTGTTCCCATGTATTAAATATCCACATAATGTCGACTGTTAGGTGTTCCCATGTATTAAATATCCACATAATGTCGACTGTTAGGTGTTCCCATGTATTAAATATCCACATAATGTCGACTGTTAGGTGTTCCCATGTATTAAATATCCACATAATGTCGACTGTTAGGTGTTCCCATGTATTAAATATCCACATAATGTCGACTGTTAGGTGTTCTCATGTATTAAATATCCACATAATGTTTACTGTTAGGTGTTCCCATGTATTAAATATCTACATAATGTCGACTGTTAGGTGTTCCCATGTATTAAATATCTACATAATGTCGACTGTTAGGTGTTCCCATCTATTAAATATCCACCTAATGTCTACTGTTAGGTGTTCCCATGTATTAAATATCCACCTAATGTCGACTGTTAGGTGTTCCCATGTATTAAATATCCACCTAATGTCGACTGTTAGGTGTTCCCATGTATTAAATATCCACATAATGTCGACTGTTAGGTGTTCCCATGTATTAAATATCCACATAATGTCGACTGTTAGGTGTTCTCATGTATTAAATATCCACATAATGTTTACTGTTAGGTGTTCCCATGTATTAAATATCTACATAATGTCGACTGTTAGGTGTTCCCATGTATTAAATATCCACCTAATGTCGACTGTTAGGTGTTCTCATGTATTAAATATCTACATAATGTCGACTGTTAGGTGTTCCCATCTATTAAATATCCACATAATGTCGACTGTTAGGTGTTCCCATGTATTAAATATCCACCTAATGTCGACTGTTAGGTGTTCCCATGTATTAAATATCCACCTAATGTCGACTGTTAGGTGTTCCCATGTATTAAATATCCACATAATGTCGACTGTTAGGTGTTCCCATGTATTAAATATCCACATAATGTCGACTGTTAGGTGTTCCCATGTAATAAATATCTACATCATGTTTATTGTTAGGTGTTCTCATGTATTACATATCCACATAATGTCGACTGTTAGGTGTTCCCATGTATTAAATATCCACATAATGTCGACTGTTAGGTGTTCTCATGTATTAAATATCTACATAATGTTTACTGTTAGGTGTCCCCATGTATTAAATATCCACATAATGTCGACTGTTAGGTGTTCCCATGTATTAAATATCCACATAATGTCGACTGTTAGGTGTTCCCATGTATTAAATATCCACCTAATGTTTACTGTTAGGTGTTCCCATGTATTAAATATCCACATAATGTCGACTGTTAGGTGTTCCCATGTATTAAATATCCACATCATGTTTACTGTTAGGTGTTCCCATGTATTAAATATCCACATAATGTCGACTGTTAGGTGTTCCCATCTATTAAATATCCACCTAATGTCTACTGTTAGGTGTTCCCATGTATTAAATATCCACATAATGTCGACTGTTAGGTGTTCTCATGTATTAAATATCTACATAATGTCGACTGTTAGGTGTTCCCATGTATTAAATATCCACCTAATGTCGACTGTTAGGTGTTCCCATGTATTAAATATCCACATAATGTCGACTGTTAGGTGTTCTCATGTATTAAATATCCACATAATGTTTACTGTTAGGTGTTCCCATGTATTAAATATCTACATAATGTCGACTGTTAGGTGTTCCCATGTATTAAATATCCACCTAATGTCGACTGTTAGGTGTTCCCATGTATTAAATATCCACATAATGTCGACTGTTAGGTGTTCTCATGTATTAAATATCTACATAATGTCGACTGTTAGGTGTTCCCATGTATTAAATATCCACCTAATGTCGACTGTTAGGTGTTCCCATGTATTAAATATCCACATAATGTCGACTGTTAGGTGTTCTCATGTATTAAATATCCACATAATGTCGACTGTTAGGTGTTCCCATGTATTAAATATCCACATAATGTCGACTGTTAGGTGTCCCCATGTATTAAATATCTACATAATGTTTACTGTTAGCTGTTCCCATGTATTAAATATCCACATAATGTCGACTGTTAGTTGTTCCCATGTATTAAATATCTACATCATGTTTACTGTTAGGTGTTCCCATGTATTAAATATCCACATAATGTCTACTGTTAGGTGTTCCCATGTATTAAATATCCACATAATGTCTACTGTTAGGTGTTCCCATGTATTAAATATCCACATAATGTCTACTGTTAGGTGTTCCCATGTATTAAATATCCACATAATGTCGACTGTTAGGTGTTCCCATGTATTAAATATCCACATAATGTTTACTGTTAGGTGTTCCCATGTATTAAATATCCACCTAATGTCGACTGTTAGGTGTTCCCATGTATTAAATATCCACATAATGTCTACTGTTAGGTGTTCCCATGTATTAAATATCCACCTAATGTCGACTGTTAGGTGTTCCCATGTATTAAATATCCACATAATGTTTACTGTTAGGTGTTCCCATGTATTAAATATCCACATAATGTCTACTGTTAGGTGTTCCCATGTATTAAATATCCACCTAATGTTTACTGTTAGGTGTTCACATGTATTAAATATCCACCTACTGTCTACTGTTAGGTGTTCCCATGTATTAAATATCCACATAATGTTTACTGTTAGGTGTTCCCATGTATTAAATATCCACATAATGTTTACTGTTAGGTGTTCCCATGTATTAAATATCCACATAATGTTTACTGTTAGGTGTTCCCATGTATTAAATATCCACATAATGTTTACTGTTAGGTGTTCCCATGTATTAAATATCCACCTGATGTCGACTGTTATGTGTTCCCATGTATTAAATATCCACCTACTGTCGACTGTTAGGTGTTCCCATGTATTAAATATCCACCTACTGTCGACTGTTAGGTGTTCCCATGTATTAAATATCCACCTACTGTCTACTGTTAGGTGTTCCCATGTATTAAATATCCACCTAATGTCGACTGTTAGGTGTTCCCATGTATTAATATCCACATAATGTTTACTGTTAGGTGTTCCCATGTATTAAATATCCACCTGATGTCGACTGTTAGGTGTTCCCATGTATTAAATATCCACCTACTGTCTACTGTTAGGTGTTCCCATGTATTAAATATCCACATAATGTCGACTGTTAGGTGTTCCCATGTATTAAATATCCACCTACTGTCTATTGTTAGGTGTTCCCATGTATTAAATATCCACATAATGTCGACTGTTAGGTGTTCCCATGTATTAAATATCCACCTAATGTCGACTGTTAGGTGTTCCCATGCATTAAATATCCACATAATGTCGACTGTTAGGTGTTCCCATGTATTAAATATCCACCTACTGTCTGTCACGACTTCTACCGAAGATAACCCCTCTCCCGATTCGGGCGGCGCTCGGCGCTCGGCGTCGCCGGTTTACTAGCCGCCACCGATCCCTTTTTCCTTTTCTGTTGGTTTTGTCTGTGTTCATTTTCACACCTGGTTTCAATTGCGTTTATTTCTGTGTGTATATAGGGTACTTGTTTCCTGCCTTATTTCGTGCGGGATTAAGCTTGTGGGGGTTTTGCGCTCATTTATCGTTGTTATTTCTTGTTCTCGTATTTACGCACGTGTAGTTTCTTTTCGGAACTGAGTTTGTTCCTCCCTGCGTTTGGCACGAGTTTCGGTTTTGTTTTCACTGATCTGCTCTATGAACTGTGAGACCTTATATAGAGGGATCTGTGCCATTTTTGTATTGGTGGACTATATATATATATTAAACACGCTTCTCAGTATCCCTGCTCTCCTGCGCCTGACTCCTACACCTCTCACCGAGACGCACCTTATCACAGAATCCCGCACCAAAGAAAATATGGAGTCAGCAGGAGCAGACGCACTCCCAGGGTTCGTGGAGGAGCGAGTTCAACACCACACGGCAGTGTTACACCAGCTGGGGACCGCCATGGATCAGGTGATGGCGACGATGGAGAGATGGGAGAGAGGTGGCCTTCCCACACCTGTATCAGCCACACCCCAATCAGTACCACTACCCTCTCCTTCATTGCCTGAGCGCAGTGGGATTCGACTCGTCCTCCCGAGGGAGTACGATGGGACGGCGGCAGGGTGCCAGGGGTTCTTGCTCCAGATGGACCTATACCTGGCGACCGTTCGTCCGGCTCCTTCGGGAGGTGAGAGCGTGAACGCCCTCGTCTCCTGCCTCTCAGGTAAAGCCCTGGAGTGGGCCAACGCGGTATGGAACGATCCTGACTCGGCGAGGGACCACTACCCAGAGTTCACCCGCCGCTTTCGGGCCGTGTTCGATCACCCACCTGAGGGTCGAGCGGCGGGTGAACGGCTGGTCCATCTGAGGCAGGAGAAGAGGAGTGCTCAGGACTTTGCTCTTGAGTTCCGGACCTTGGCCGCTGGCGCGGGATGGAACGACAGGGCCTTGATCGATCACTATAGGTGTAGTTTGCGTGAGGACGTCCGTAGGGAGCTGGCCTGTAGAGACACCACCCTCTCCTTGGACCAGTTGATCGACATGTCCATTCGGTTGGACAACTTGCTGGCGACCCGCGGACGTCCAGATCGGGCTCTGTCAGTTCCATTCCCCAGCTCCACCACTCCAACACCCATGGAGCTAGGTGGTGCTGCAGCGAGGGCGACCGGAGGAGGGGGCCTTTCCTGTGCCAACTGTGGTCGCAGAGGGCACACTGCTGACCGGTGCTGGGGGGGTCCTCCAGGGAGTCGAGACGCCAGGCCGAGCACTGCTCGGACACCTCAGGTGAGTCGGCACCAGGCTCACCCAGAGCCCCCTGTTGGTCACATGTATGTATGGATTGTTTTTCCTGAATTTTCCCCTCTTTCCCGGCATAAGGCGCTAGTAGATTCAGGCGCGGCGGGGAATTTTATTGACCGCGGTTTAGCGCACAGGTTAGGGATCCCCCTTGTTCAGCTTGACAAACCCTTCCCAGTGCACGCCTTAGATAGCCGACCATTAGGGTCAGGGCTAGTCAGGGAGGCCACGGCTCCACTGGGCATGGTCACGCAGGAGGGTCATGAGGAGAGAATTAGTCTCTTCCTCATTGATTCTCCTGCGTTTCCGGTGGTGCTGGGGATCCCCTGGTTGGCCCGTCACAACCCCAGGATTTCGTGGCAACAGAGGGCTCTACAGGGGTGGTCGGAGGAGTGCTCAGGCAGGTGTGTAGGAGTTTCCATCGGTGCTACAACGGTGGAGAGTCCAGACCAAGTCTCCACCGTGCGCATTCCCTCAGAATATGCCGATTTGGCTATCGCCTTCTGTAAAAGGAAGGCGACCCAATTACCACCTCATCGACGAGGGGATTGTGCGATAAATCTCCTGGTAGGCGCTGCACTTCCCAGGAGTCACGTGTATCCCCTGTCCCAGGAGGAAACGGTGGCTATGGAGACATACATATCTGAATCTCTGGGGCAGGGGTACATTCGGCCCTCCATCTCACCTGCCTCCTCGAGTTTCTTTTTTGTGAAGAAGAAGGAGGGAGGTCTGCGTCCGTGCATTGACTATAGAGGTCTAAATTCCATCACGGTGGGGTATAGTTACCCGCTACCTCTCATTGCCACGGCGATTGAGTCATTTCACGGAGCACGGTTTTTCACAAAACTGGATCTCAGGAGTGCATATAACTTGGTGCGTATCCGGAAGGGAGATGAGTGGAAGACAGCGTTTAGTACCGGCCATTATGAGTACCTCGTCATGCCGTACGGGTTGAAGAATGCTCCAGCAGTCTTCCAATCTTTTGTAGACGAGATTCTCAGGGACCTGCACGGTCAGGGTGTGGTGGTTTACATCGATGCCATTCTGGTCTATTCCGCTACACGCGCCGCGCATGTGTCCCTGGTGCGCAAGGTACTTGGGCGACTGTTGGAGCATGACCTGTATGTCAAGGCTGAGAAATGCTTGTTCTTCCAACAGGCCGTCTCCTTCCTTGGGTATCGCATTTCCACATCAGGGTTGGTGATGGAGTGTGACCGCATTGCAGCCGTGCGTAATTGGCCGACTCCAACCACGGTAAAGGAGGTGCAGCGGTTCTTAGGGTTTGCCAACTACTACCGGAGGTTTATCCGGGGTTTTGGGCAGGTGGCTGCTCCCATTACGTCACTGCTGAAGGGGGGGCCGGCGCGTCTGGGGTGGTCGGCTGAGGCGGACAGGGCTTTTGGTCGCCTGAAGGCTCTTTTTACCTCGGCTCCCGTGCTGGCGCATCCGGACCCCTCTTTGGCATTCATGGTGGAGGTGGACGCATCCGAGGCTGGGGTTGGAGCCGTGCTCTCCCAGCGCTCGGGTACGCCACCGAAGCTCCGCCCCTGTGCTTTCTTTTCTCGGAAGCTCAGCCCGGCGGAGCGAAACTATGACGTGGGGGATCGGGAGTTGCTGGCTGTTGTCAGAGCTCTGAAGGTGTGGAGACATTGGCTTGAGGGGGCCCAACACCCTTTTCTCATCTGGACTGACCACCGTAATCTAGAGTACATTCGGGCAGCGAGGAGACTGAACCCTCGTCAGGCAAGGTGGGCCATGTTTTTCACCCGATTTAGGTTTACCATCTCCTATAGACCAGGCTCCCAGAACACTAAGGCAGATGCACTGTCCCGACTATATGATACGGAGGAGCGGGCCATCGATCCTGCGCCCATCCTCCCGGCTTCTTGTCTAGTGGCACCTGTGAGGTGGGAGGTGGACGCAGACATTGAGCGAGCATCGCGTGTTGAGCCTACTCCACCACAGTGTCCAGCGGGACGGGTGTACGTTCCGCTGGAGGTTAGAGACAGGCTAATTTGGTGGGCTCACACGTCCCCCTCCTCTGGTCACCCGGGGATTGGTAGGACGGTGCGATGTCTTAGTGGGAAGTACTGGTGGTCCACTTTAGCCAAGGACGTGAGGGTTTATGTGTCCTCCTGCTCAGTGTGCGCTCAGTGCAAGGCTCCTAGGCACCTGCCCAGAGGGAAGTTACAACCCCTTCCCGTTCCACAGCGGCCTTGGTCACACCTGTCGGTTGACTTCTTGACCGATCTGCCACCATCACAGGGCAACACCACGATCCTGGTCGTTGTGGATCGGTTTTCTAAGTCCTGTCGTCTCCTCCCTTTGCCCGGTCTCCCTACAGCCCTACAGACGGCGGAGGCCCTGTTTACTCACGTCTTCCGGCACTACGGGGTGCCTGAGGATATTGTTTCTGATCGGGGTCCCCAGTTCACGTCCAGGGTGTGGAAAGCGTTCATGGAACGTTTGGGGGTCTCGGTCAGCCTTACCTCTGGGTTTCACCCCGAGAGTAATGGGCAGGTGGAAAGAGTGAACCAGGATGTGGGTAGGTTTCTGCGGTCGTATTGCCAGGACCGGCCAGGGGAGTGGGCGAAGTACATCCCGTGGGCAGAGATGGCCCAGAATTCACTCCGCCACTCCTCTACGAACCTGTCGCCCTTCCAATGTGTGTTGGGTTATCAGCCGGTCCTGGTACCATGGCATCAGAGCCAGACCGAGGCTCCTGTGGTGGACGATTGGGTGAGACGCTCAAGGGAAACCTGGGAGGCCGCCCACGGGTACCTTAAACGGGCCGAAGGGCGGCAGAAGGCCAGTGCCGACCGCCACCGCAGCGAGGCCCCTGTGTACACACCGGGGGACCGGGTCTGGCTCTCGACCCGAAACCTGCCCCTCCACCTGCCCTGCCGGAAGCTGGGTCAGCGGTTTGTGGGGCCATTCAAAGTCCTGAGGAGAATAAACGAGGTGTGTTATAGGTTACAGCTCCCCCCTTATTACCGTATTAACCCCTCGTTTCATGTGTCTCTCCTCAGGCCGGTGGTGGCTGGTCCGCTTCAAGAAGATGAGGTGCGGGAGATCCCTCCGCCCCCCCTGGACATCGGGGGGGCGCCGGCGTACGCAGTTCGATCCATACTGGACTCGAGGCGTCGGGTGGGGGGTCTTCAGTACCTCGTGGACTGGGAGGGGTACGGTCCGGAGGAGAGATGCTGGGTGCCGGTGGAGGACGTACTGGATCCACCTATGCTAAGGGAGTTTCACCGTCTCCATCCGGATCGCCCTGCGCCTCGTCCTCCGGGTCGTCCTCGAGGCCGGCGTCGTCGCGCTGCGGGAGCCGCGCGTCAGGAGGGGGGTACTGTCACGACTTCTACCGAAGATAACCCCTCTCCCGATTCGGGCGGCGCTCGGCGCTCGGCGTCGCCGGTTTACTAGCCGCCACCGATCCATTTTTCCTTTTCTGTTGGTTTTGTCTGTGTTCATTTTCACACCTGGTTTCAATTGCGTTTATTTCTGTGTGTATATAGGGTACTTGTTTCCTGCCTTATTTCGTGCGGGATTAAGCTTGTGGGGGTTTTGCGCTCATTTATCGTTGTTATTTCTTGTTCTCGTATTTACGCACGTGTAGTTTATTTTCGGAACTGAGTTTGTTCCTCCGTGCGTTTGGCACGAGTTTCGGTTTTGTTTTCACTGATCTGCTCTATGAACTGTGAGACCTTATATAGAGGGATCTGTGCCATTTTTGTATTGGTGGACTATATATATATATTAAACACGCTTCTCAGTATCCCTGCTCTCCTGCGCCTGACTCCTACACCTCTCACCGAGACGCACCTTATCACACTGTCTACTGTTAAGTGTTCCCATGTATTAAATATCCACCTAATGTCGACTGTTAGGTGTTCCCATGTATTAAATATCCACCTACTGTCTACTGTTAGGTGTTCCCATGTATTAAATATCCACATAATGTTTACTGTTAGGTGTTCCCATGTATTAAATATCCACATAATGTTTACTGTTAGGTGTTCCCATGTATTAAATATCCACCTAATGTCGACTGTTAGGTGTTCCCATGTATTAAATATCCACATCATGTTTACTGTTAGGTGTTCCCATGTATTAAATATCCACCTAATGTCGACTGTTAGGTGTTCCCATGTATTAAATATCCACCTAATGTCGACTGTTAGGTGTTCCCATGTATTAAATATCCACATAATGTCGACTGTTAGGTGTTCCCATGTATTAAATATCCACATAATGTTTACTGTTAGGTGTTCCCATGTATTAAATATCGACATAATGTCTACTGTTAGGTGTTCCCATGTATTAAATATCCACATCATGTCGACTGTTAGGTGTCCCCATGTATTAAATATCCACCTAATGTCGACTGTTAGGTGTTCCCATGTATTAAATATCCACATAATGTCGACTGTTAGGTGTTCCCATGTATTAAATATCCACCTAATGTCTACTGTTAGGTGTTCCCATGTATTAAATATCCACCTAATGTCGACTGTTAGGTGTTCCCATGTATTAAATATCCACCTAATGTCGACTGTTAGGTGTTCACATGTATTAAATATCCACCTAATGTCGACTGTTAGGTGTTCCCATGTATTAAATATCCACATAATGTCGACTGTTAGGTGTTCCCATGTATTAAATATCTACATAATGTCGACTGTTAGGTGTTCCCATGTATTAAATATCCACCTAATGTCGACTGTTAGGTGTTCCCATGTATTAAATATCCACCTAATGTCGACTGTTAGGTGTTCCC
>NC_052308.1:80671487-80702597 GCF_016432855.1 Salvelinus namaycush
CCCCTCTCTCTCTCTCTTTCTTATTTTTTCTCACACTTCATTTCTTAGCAGCAGGTCAAACAATCCAATTTAGTTCAGCATGTCTTGTTGCTTTTTTAATGTCACAATGTTCTTTCTTACCTCAGTTCCAGGTCATTTTAACTTCATATCTCATCATTAAAACACAAGCTGATGTTTTTACCTGCGTGTGTGTGTGTGTGTGTGCAGTATATATCATGAATATGGAGTATATATGTTCAAATGATTAATTCCCTAGATGGTGATGGTAGTATATGGAGTATATATGTTCAAATGATTCATTCCCTAGATTGTGGTGCTAGTATATGGAGTATATATGTTCAAATGATTCATTCCCTAGATGGTGATGGTAGTATATGGAGTATATATGTTCAAATGATTCATTCCCTAGATGGTGATGGTAGTATATGGAGTATATATGTGTTTAAATGATTCATTCCCTAGATGGTGATGGTAGTATATGGAGTATATATGTTCAAATGATTCATTCTCTAGATTGTGATGGTAGTATATGGAGTATATATGTTCAAATGATTCATTCCCTAGATTGTGATGGTAGTATATGGAGTATATATGTGTTTAAATGATTCAATCCCTAGATGGTGATGGTAGTATATGGAGTATATATGTGTTCAAATGATTCATTCCCTAGATGGTGATGGTAGTATATGGAGTATATATGTTCAAATGATGCATTCCCTAGATGGTGATTGTAGTATATGGAGTATATATGTTCAAATGATTCATTCCCTAGATGGTGATGCTAGTATATGGAGTATATATGTTCAAATGATTCATTCCCTAGATTGTGATGGTAGTATATGGAGTATATATGTTCAAATGATTCATTCCCTAGATGGTGATACTAGTATGTCACGACTTCCGCCGAAGTCGGTCCCTCTCCTTGTTCGGGTGGCGTTCAGCGGTCGACGTCACCGGCCTTGTAGCCATCGCCGATCCACTTTTCATTTTCCATTTGTTTTGTCTTTGTTTTACACACCTGGTTTCAATTCCCCAATTACATGTTCATTATTTAACCCTCTGTTTTCCCAATGGTTTTTGTGTTTGTTTATTGTATTTCGGTCCGTTTGTGTGGGCTTGGTAATTCTACATGTACTTGGTACTTTGAGTAAAGTTACTTTAATTACTCATCTCTGCTGTCCTGCGCCTGACGCCTCTGCACCAGCTACACCCAGACCATTACAGTAGTATATGTAGTGTACTATATGTGTTCAAATAATTCATTCCTTAGCTTGTGATGGTAGTATATGTAGTGTACTGTATGTGTCCGAATGATTCATTCCCTAGATTGCGATGGAATTCCCACTTTCATTTAATCTCAGAGAAAAATGTCCTAAATGAAACTTTTAAATTATTTAAACAGCAATCTTCAAATATTCATGCATAGTTTATATAACTGTCCAAATATGGGCATGACAGGATACAAGCAGTGTCAGCGCCCATCAAACTCAACACCACAGTTAGCTTCCTGGTTGCCATAATGACCTTACAGGGAGGTTACCTCTGATTGGATCTCAGGTACGCATGAATAATGAGTAGACATATATATATATATATATATAGGTCAGCTTTAGTATTGCAGATAGATTGTGAGTTCTATCAATGTAATTGTCTGCATCATTTCCAACCGCACGTATACTTTTTGGTAAATATATGTATATACTTTTATATATATTGTACTTCTTTATTATTTCCCCTTAACCCTAAAATAATTATAATCATAAACATTATATTCATAATAATTATAATAATAATAATAATAACAATAATAATAATAATAATTATAATTATAATCATAATAATAATAATGATCATAATAATACTACTAATAATCATAATCAGAATAATAATCAGAATAAGTGTCACGCCCTGACTTTAGAGAGCCTTTTTATTTCTCTATTTGGTTATGTCAGGGTGTGATTTGGGTGGGCATTCTAGTTTTTCTATTTCTTTGTTGGCCGGGAATGGTTCCCAATCAGAGGCAGCTGTCAATCGTTGTCTCTGATTGGGGATCATACTTAGGCAGCCTTTTTTCCACCTTTAGTTTGTGGGATCTTGTTTGTGTGTAGTTGCGTTCTGCACTGCACTGCACTGCACTGCACTGCACTGCACTGCACTGCACTGCACTGCACTGCACTGCACTGCACTGCACTGTAGCTTCACGTTCGGTTGTAGTTTATTGTTTTTTCTTTCGTGTTTCAATTTTTTAAACGGACTGGATCTTTATATTTACCACGTGGGTCCTTTTTCAGTAATAATGGAATCAGACCTTCTTGTTGAGTATCGGATGGTCTACCATTGGTTAAAACATGCTAATAATGGTCCTCTGAGTATATCAAAAAAGTTTGATATACTTCCACTGGTATGCCATCCAGCCCTGGAGTTTTCCCAGACTTAAAGACTTTACTTGCATCAAGAAGTTCCTCCTCTGTAATTTGGCTTCACGTGAGTCTTTCTGTACAGATGTTCATTTGACTTTATTAACCTCTAACGCCTCACAAACCCGGATCCGGGATCCCCCCCATCAAAAAAGCTGACTAGCATAGCCTAGCCTAAAGCCACAGGGATATCATATAATAAAATGTTCATGAAATCACAAGTCCAAGACACCAAATGAAAGATACACATCTTGTGAATCCAGCCATCATTTCTGATTTTTAAAATGTTTTACAGGGAAGACACAATATGTAAATCTATTAGCTAACCACGTTAGCAAAAGACACCACTTTTCTTACTCCACCATTTTTTTACTGCATCAGTAGCTATCACAAATTCGACCAAATAAAGATATAAATAGCCACTAACCAAGAAACAACTTCATCAGATGACAGTCTGATAACATATTTATTGTATAGCATATGTTTCGTTAGAAAAATGTGCATATTTCAGGTATAAATCATAGTTTACCATTGCAGCCACCATCACAACTCTCACCAAAGCGACTAGAATAACTACAGAGACCATCGTGTATTACCTAATTACTCATCATAAAACATTTCTTAAAAATACACAGCGTACAGCAATTGAAAGACACAGATCTTGTGAATCCAGACAATATTTCAGATTTTCTAAGTGTTTTACAGCGAAAACACAATATAGCGTTATATTAGCTTACCACAATAGCAAACATCACAACAGCATTGATTCAAGCCAAAAATAGCAATAACGTATAAACCACCAAAATATATTAATTTTTTCACTAACCTTCTCAGAATTCTTCAGATGACAGTCCTATAACATCATATTACACAATGCATATAGAGTTTGTTCGAAAATGTGCATATTTAGCGGCACAAATCGTGGTTATACAATGTGATTAGTGGCCAAAACTTCAAGCAATCTGTCCGGCGCCATCTTGGAGAGGCACCTATTCTAATCGAAAACTATTCATAAACTTGACTAAAAAATACAAGTTGGACAGCAAATGAAAGACAAATTAGTTCTTAATGCAATCGCTGTGTTACATTTTTTAAATTAACGTTACTTCAGCATACAGCGTGCGCTAAAGCGAGACCGCACCGAAATTCATGGCGGAATTATTATTTGACATTTGTCAACATAAATACGAATTAACAACATAAAGATTGCTTACTATTTGCCGAGCTTCCATCAGAATCTTGGGCAAGGTGTCCTTTCTCCAGAACAATCGTCTTTTGGTTGAAAGATGTCCTCTTCTCATGTGGAAATAGCAGCTAACGATAGCCACCCACTGGAGAGGTGTCCAACTCGTGAAAAAGCATCACAAAGAAATCCAGGAAAATCGCAATAAACTGATATAAACTGCTATAAGTCGGTTTAAATTAACTACCTTATGATGTCTTTAACAACTATAACGAATAAAAACATGACCGGAGATATAGAACTGCTAAAACGAAAGCTTTGCAGGAGGCCACTGTGATGTCCCTGCTGCGCCAGGCGCCCCGTTGAAAAGAACGGTACTTCCGTTCCACGGTCTTATATAGGGCCCCAGATTGCGCAATCCACTCCATTCAAATGCTCCCCGCTTACTGACATCTAGAGGAAGGCGTATGCAGTGCATGTAGCCCGATGGCTTACATGGGGACTTATAAACTGACCTCAGAACAGGGACCTCGATTTCTGAAATCTCACTCCCGGACAGGAAATGTGCTGCAGAATGAGTTCTGTTTCACTCAGAGAAATAATTCAAACGGTTTTAGAAACTAGAGAGTGTTTTCTATCCAATAGTAATAATAATATGCATATTGTACGAGCAAGAATTGAGTACGAGGCAGTTTAATTTGGGAACGAATTTTTACTAAGTCGAAATGGCGCCCCCCTAGTGTCAAGATTAATATAAAAAATCCATACAATGAGCTTCGGTTCATGGAGATGGAGGAGAATTGAAATTAAAACATATGTTGCGAGTACTTTGCTTCCTCTTTCAAAATATCATTTGGTGAATCCGCCATTTGTAAATTATTTTTGGTAGCATTTCTATGTTTGAAGATTAAAAAAGGATTTGATGCATTTCTTCCCATATTCCATCCAGTTCGCTTTATTTTTATAACATTTTACTCTGGATCTTTCTTGAATAAGTTCCTCCATTTCTTTTAGTTTTTCCTCTAACTTACTCTGTCTCTCTGGTACAGTGTTTATTGCTGTCTATCTGCACTATGTGTTCCTTTCTTTCCTTTGTTAATATGAGTAAACATTAGATAGTTATATGTTGACATGCCCCCTGGGTGACACACACACACACACCTCCGGGAGATTGGCTGCAGTGCAGTGATTGCATAAACAATGTCTCAAACCAATTATCGTTAGAGAAGAACACTGTGGATCAACACACACACACACACACACACACACACACACACACACACACACACACACACACACACACACAAACCAATTATCGTTAGAGATGAACACTGTGGATCAACACACACACACACACACACACACACACACACACACACACACACACACACACACACACCCTCTCCTTACCCTCTTTTTTCTTCCAGTTTATTTTGTTCTATATCTCTAATTTGTTGCATCTCTCCCTCTCTTGATGGTCTCGCTCTCTTTCAACTCCTACCCTTTATCTCCCTATCCCCTCCTATCTTTTAATCTCTCTCTCTCTCTCTCTCTCTCTCTCTCTCTCTCTCTCTCTCTCTCTCTCCCTCTCTTGATCTTGCTCTCTTTCAACTCCTTCCTTTATCTCCCTATCCCCTCCTATCTTTTAATCTCTCTCTCTCTCCCTCTCTTGATGGCCTCTCTCTCTCTCTCCCTCTCTTGATGGCCTCTCTCTCTTTCAACTCCTTCCTTTATCTCCCTATCCCCTCCTATCTTTTAATCTCTCTCTCTCTCTCTCTCTCTCTCTCTCTCTCTCTCTCTCTCTCTCTCTTGATGGCCTCTCTCTCTCTCCCTCTCTTGATCTTGCTCTCTTTCAACTCCTTCCTTTATCTCCCTATCCCCTCCTATCTTTTAATCTCTCTCTCTCTCCCTCTCTTGATGGCCTCTCTCTCTCTCTCCCTCTCTTGATGGCCTCTCTCTCTTTCAACTCCTTCCTTTATCTCCCTATCCCCTCCTATCTTTTAATCTCTCTCTCTCCCTCTCTCTCTCAATGGCCTCTCTCTCTTTCAACTCCTTCCTTTATCTCCCTATCCCCTCCTATCTTTTTATCTCTCTCTCTCTCCCTCTCTTGATTGTCTTGCTCTCTTTCAACTCCTTCCTTTATCTCCCTATCCCCTCCTATCTTTTAATCTCTCTCTCTCTCCCTCTCTTGATGGCCTCTCTCTCTCTCTCCCTCTCTTGATAGCCTCTCTCTCTTTCAACTCCTTCCTTTATCTCCCTATCCCCTCCTATCTTTTTATCTCTCTCTCTCTCTCTCTCTCTCTCTCTCTCTCTCTCTCTCTCTCTCTCTCTCTCTCTCGCTCTCTCTCTCTCTCTCTCTCTCTCTCTCTCTCTCTCTCTCTCTCTCTCTCTCTCTCTCTCTCTCTCTCTCTCTCTCTCTTTCCTTTATCTCCATATCCCCCTCCTTCTCCCTCTATATTTTTATCTCTCTCTCCTTTGTTGCATCCTCTCATTTAAAATTTCATATTATGTCTATGTTCAGTGTTGTCACGATGTGCAAATGGTTAAAGCCCCCCCTCTCTCTCTCTCTCTCTCTCTCTCTCTCTCTCTCTCTCTCTCTCTCTCTCTCAATTCAATTCAATTCAAAGGGCTTTATTGGCATGGGAAACATATGTTTACATTGCCAAATCAAGTGAAATAGATAATAAACAAAAGTGAACTAAACAAATATACAAAAGGGAAAATAAATAAACATAAATATGGGTTGTATTTACAATGGTGTTTGTTCTTCACTGATTGCCTTTCTCTTGTGACAACAGGTCACACATTTTGCTGCTGTGATGTCACATTGTGGTATTTCACCCAGTAGATAAAAATGTGATTTGTTTTTAAAATTCTTTGTGGGTCTGTGTAATCTGAGGGAAATATGTGTCTCTAATATGGTCATACATTTGGCAGGAGGTTAGGAAGTCCAGCTCAGTTTCCATCTCATTTTGTGGGCAGTGAGCACATAGCCTGTCTTCTCTTCAGAGCCAGGTCTGCCTACAGCGACCTTTCTCAATAGCAAGGCTATGCTCACTGAGTCTGTACATAGTCAAAGCCTTCCTTAAGTTTGGGTCAGTCACAGTGGTCAGGTATTCTGCCACTGTGTACTGTTTAGGGGCAAACATCATTCTAGTTTCCAGTTTTTTTGTTAATTCTTTCCAATGTGTCAAGTAATTATCTTTTTGTTATCTCATGATTTCTTTGGATCTAATTGTGTTGCTGTCCTGGGGCTCTGTGGGGTCTGTTTGTGAACAGAGCACCAGGACCAGCTTGCTTAGGGGACTCTTCTCCAGGTTCATCTCTCTGTAGGTGAAGGCTTTGTTATGGAAGGTTTGGGAATCGCTTCCTTTTAGGTGGTTGTAGAATTTAACGTCTCTTTTCTGGATTTTGTTCATTGATCCTGTGGCACTTAATTTTCTTGTTTGCTGTGTCTAGATGGAATTTGTATTTGTGGTCCTGGCGACTGGACCTTTTTTGGAACAGAGATTTACTGTCAGGTCTGGCAGAACCTGTGCAGAAGATCTAGGTGCTGCTGTAGGCCCTCCTTGGTCAGGGACAGAAGCATCAGATCATCAGCGAATAGTAGACATTTGACTTCAGATTCTAGTAGGGTGAGGCCGGGTGCTGCAGACTGTTCTAGTGCCCGCGCCAATTCGTTGATATATATGTTGAAGAGGGTGGGGCTTAAGCTGCATCCCGTTCTCACCCCATGGCCCTGTTGGAAGAAATGTGTGTTTTTTGCCAATTTTAACCGCACACTTGATGTTTGTGTACATGGATTTTATAATGTTGTATGTTTTCCCCCCCAACACCACTTTCCCTCAATTTGTATAGCAGACTCTCATGCCAAATTGAGTGGAAGGCTTTTTTGAAATCAACAAAGCATGAGAAGACTTTGCCTTTGTTTTCATTTGTTTGTTTGTCAGTTAGGTTGTGCAGGGTGAATACATGGTCTGTTGTATGATAATTTGGTAAAAAGCCAATTTGACATTTGCTCAGTACATTGATTTCACTGAGGAAATGTACGAGTCTGCTGTTAATGATAATGCAGGGGATTTTCCCAAAGTTGCTGTTGACGCATATCCCACGGTAGTTATTGGGGTCAAATTTGTCTCCACTTTTGTGGATTGGGGTGATCAGTCCTTGGTTCCAAATATTTGGGAAGATGCCAGAGCTGAGGATGATGTTAAAGAGTTTTAGTATAGCCAATTGGAATTTGTTGTCTGTATATTTGATCATTTCATTGAGGATACCATCAACACCACAAGCCTTTTGGGTTGGATGGTTTTTATTTTGTCCTGTAGTTCATTCAAGGTAACTGGAGAATCCAGTGGGTTCTGGTAGACTTTAATAGTTGATTCTAATAGTTGTATTTGATCATGTACATGTTTTTGTTGTTTGTTCTTTGTTATAGAGCCAAAAAGATTGGAGAAGTGGTTTACCCATACATCTCCATTTTGGATAGATAACTCTTTGTATTGTTGTTTGTTTAGTGTTTTCCAATTTTTCCAGAAGTGGTTAGAGTCTATGGATTCTTCAATTACTTTGAGCTGATTTCTGACGTGCTGTTCCTTCTTTTTCCGTAGTGTATTTCTGTATTTCTGTACCTTCCCAAGTTCTCTCACGTCACCCCGCTCCTCCGCTCTCTCCACTGGCTTCCAGTTGAAGCTCGCATCCGCTACAAGACCATGGTGCTTGCCTACGGAGCTGTGAGGGGAACGGCACCTCCGTACCTTCAGGCTCTGATCAGGCCCTACACCCAAACAAGGGCACTGCGTTCATCCACCTCTGGCCTGCTCGCCTCCCTACCTCTGAGGAAGTACAGTTCCCGCTCAGCCCAGTCAAAACTGTTCGCTGCTCTGGCACCCCAATGGTGGAACAAACTCCCTCACGACGCCAGGTCAGCGGAGTCAATCACCACCTTCCGGAGACACCTGAAACCCCACCTCTTTAAGGAATACCTAGGATAGGATAAAGTAATCCTTCTAACCCCCCCCCCCCCCCCCCCTTAAAAGAGTTAGATGCACTATTGTAAAGTGGTTGTTCCACTGGATATCATAAGGTGAATGCACCAATTTGTAAGTCGCTCTGGATAAGAGCGTCTGCTAAATGACTTAAATGTAAATGTAAATGTATTGTTTTAGTGATTCACCATAGTGAAGGTGTAGACTCGGGTTTTCTGGGTCTCTATGTTTTTGGTTGGACAGGTTTGGGCAAAAAAAAAAGAAAGGTTGGAGAAGTGGGTTACCAATACTTTCCATTTTGGAAAGATAATATTTTGTGTTGTTGCTTGTTTAGTGTTTTCCAATTGTCCCAGAAGTGGTTAGAGTCTATGGATTCCTCAGGTACATTACATAGCCTGTCTTAATGTTATTCAGTTCCTTTCGCTTTGATGCCTCATGATTGAGTATTGATCTGTTCAAGTAGACTGTGATTTTGCTGTGGTCTGATAGGGGAGTCAGTGGGCTGATTGTGAACACTCTGATAGACTCTGTTTTGAAGTCAGTGATAAAGTAGTCTATAGTACTACTGCCAAGAGATGAGCTATACGTGTACCTACCTTAGGAGTCCCCTCGAAGCCTACCATTGACTATGTACATACCCAGCGTGCAACAGAGCTGCAGGAATTGTGACCCGTTTTTGTTAGGTATGCTGTCATAGTTGTGCCTAGGAGGGCATATGGGGGAGGGAATGCTGTCACCTCCAGGCAGGTGTTTGTCCCCCTGTGTGCTGAGGGTGTCAGGTTCTTGTCTGGTTCTGGCATTTAGGTCACCAAAGACAAGTACATGTCCTGGGCCTGTAAATGATTGGTCTCCCCCCCCGGGATGGAAAAGCTGTCTTCATTAAAGTATGGGGATTCTAGTGGGGGGATATAGGTAGCACACAGGAGGACATTTTTCTCCGTTAAGATCATTTCCTTTTGAATTTCTAGCCAAATGTAAAATGTTCCTGTTTTGATTAATTCAATAGTGTGAGTTAGGTCTGCTCTATATCAAATTAGCATACCCCCCCCCCCGAGTCCATTCCCTGTTTCACACCTGGTAGTTTGGTGGATGGGACTGCCAGCTCCCTGTAACCCAGAGGGCAGCCAGTCTCCTCTATACCATTTATCTTGTAGGATGACAATGTTTGTATTTCTGATTTCTTTGATGAAGTCCAGGTTCCTGTTCTTTAGGCCAAAGGCAGATGACCTCAAGCCTTGGATATTACAGGATGAGATAGTGAAGGCTTTGTGTTCCATAAAGTGTCCAATGTTGTTGGTCGTGTGGTTTGGCCTCAGGCCAGTAAGTGTGAGCAGAGCCCGCTGAGCATCTGCTACATGCCATTGGCTTGGGCTAGTGTAAGAGTGGGGGTTAGGCCTGTTTGACCGCTCACGGCCTGGGCGTATGTGTGACTTCGTTGTTGAGGCCCTCTTTGCGGGAGTGGGGGGCATGGGGTGGGCATGAGGGGCTTAGGTCTGATCTGAGGGGGCCTAAATAGGGTGTGAGCATGGTTGACTTAGCAGGGTGTTGATTGGGGTGGGGGTGTGGATGTGGATGTGGATGTGGCTGATGGTGTTGTGGTCTGGATGTAGGTCCTCTCGGTGTACGTCCGGGTGGGAGGGTCCCGCAGGTCTGGGAGAGGGTCCCGCAGGTCTGGGCGGGGTGTCTATTGATCTGTTGCTCCTCAAATCAAATTTTATTTGTCACATACACATGGTTAGCAGATGTTAATGCGAGTGTAGCGAAATGCTTGTGCTTCTAGTTCCGACAATGCAGTAATAACCAACGAGTAATCTAACCTATCAATTCCACAACTACTACCTTATACACACAAGTGTAAAGGGATAAAGAATAATCCTGTGTTGGGGCTGCGTTTGAGAGCAATGTCCTTTAGGGACCGGGCGAAGATGGGCACTGCTGCCTTGTACAGGTGGGCCTGGTCGTAAAGGCTGTTCTAGTCCAGGCTGGAGTGGTGGGCCAGGAAAACATTTGGATGCAGATTGCACAGAACAAAGCAGCAAGGATTGTTTTAAGGTGGAGATGTGGTTCTTCTGTTGTAGTGTTGCAAAGCTCTTGATTGGTCATCAATCAAGAAGATAATTGGAAAAACCATGCTTATTTCATAATAGACAAGTTCTATTCACAACGGTATTGAGTTGGCAAGAGACAGACATTCAGTAAATACTAGGAATAGATTGTGTTGTCCAGACAGAAAAGAGAAATAGGCAAAATAACATTTCGTTTTAGAGCAATAAAGAAACAGAATAATTTATCATATAATACATGGAAATGTTGTGGTGGACTATAGTAGATGAAGAATCTATCTTTCTTTTTAGACTGTTAGTGTCACGGCCGTCGAATGAAGAGGACCAAAGCGCAGCGTGGTGAGCGTACATATTCCTTTTATTTAGAAACGCCGACAAAAACAATAAACAATACAAAAACGACCGTGAAGTTTAAGGGCTGTGTGCCACAAAACAAAGTTAACTTCCCACCCTGAAAGGAGGGGAAAGGGCTACCTAAGTATGGTTCCCAATCAGAGACAACGATAGACAGCTGTCCCTGATTGAGAACCCTACCCGGCCAAAACATAGAAATACAAAATCATAGAAAACAAAAACATAGAATGCCCACCCCAAATCACACCCTGACCAAACCAAATAGAAACATAAAAAGGCTCTCTAAGGTCAGGGCGTGACAGTTAGAGTATTTATCTGGTCAATATGTTAGTGTATTATGTCTGTTTCTAACAGTGTGTTTTATGTGATAATGAGATTGTTTTATAAATTGTATTTTAATGTTTAAGGACTCTTGGAAGATTAGTCCAAATGAGGACTAAAAGAAGATCCTAATAAAATCAAATCAAATCTCTCTCTCTCTCTTTCTCTCTCTCTCAACTAAATTCAATTCAAGGGGAATGTTTACATTGCCAAAGCAAGTGAAATGGATAAACAAAAGTGAAATAACAATAAAAAGTGAACTGTAAATATTACACTCACAAAAGTTACAAAAGAATAAAGACATTTCAAATGTCATATTATGTCTATATGTATATATATATACAGTGTTGCTACAAGGTGTTAAAGCACAAATGGGAAAATAAATAAACATAAATATGGGTTGTATTTACAATGGTGTTTGTTCTTCACTGGTTGCCCTTTTCTTGTGGCAACCGGTTACAAATCTTGCTGCTGTGATGTCACACTGTGGTATTTCACCCAATAGATATGGGAGTTTATCAACATTGGATTTGTTTGTTCTCTCCCTCCCTCTGTCTCTCTCTCTCTGAGCTTTTTTCTTTATCTGTACAGACAGACTCACTGTGGCCAGTTCACCCTTTAGCCATACACACACACACACACACACACACACACACACACACACACACACACACACACACACACACACACACACACACACACACACACACACACACACACACACACGAGATAAGGTTTTTACCCTGCCTAATGAAATTTCATACAGCTAGACTAGTGGTTAGCATTTGTTGCCGCATCAGTGCAACCCTTCATGCTTTAGTTTGGGCTATGCTAGCTCCTCACTGATACCCTATAGCAACACAGCATCATGCTAGCTCCTCACTGATACCCTGTAGCAACACAGCATCATGCTAGCTCCTCACTGATACCCTATAGCAACACAGCATCATGCTAGCTCCTCACTGATACCCTATAGCAACACAGCATCATGCTAGCTCCTCACTGATACCCTATAGCAACACAGCATCATGCTAGCTCCTCACTGATACCCTATAGCAACACAGCATCATGCTAGCTCCTCACTGATACCCTATAGCAACACAGCATCATGCTAGCTCCTCACTGATACCCTGTAGGAACACAGCATCATGCTAGCTCCTCACTGATACCCTATAGCAACACAGCATCATGCTAGCTCCTCCCTGATACCCTGTAGCAACACAGCATCATGCTAGCTCCTCACTGATACCCTATAGCAACACAGCATCATGCTAGCTCCTCACTGATACCCTATAGCAACACAGCATCATGCTAGCTCCTCACTGATACCCTATAGCAACACAGCATCATGCTAGCTCCTCACTGATACCCTATAGCAACACAGCATCATGCTAGCTCCTCACTGATACCCTATAGCAACACAGCATCATGCTAACTCCTCACTGATACCCTATAGCAACACAGCATCATGCTAGCTCCTCACTGATACCCTATAGCAAAACAGCATCATGCTAGCTCCTCACTGATACCCTGTAGCAACACAGCATCATGCTAGCTCCTCACTGATACCCTGTAGCAACACAGCATCATGCTAGCTCCTCACTGATACCCTATAGCAACACAGCATCATGCTAGCTCCTCACTGATACCCTATAGCAACACAGCATCATGCTAGCTCCTCACTGATACCCTATAGCAACACAGCATCATGCTAACTCCTCACTGATACCCTATAGCAACACAGCATCATGCTAGCTCCTCACTGATACCCTGTAGCAACACAGCATCATGCTAGCTCCTCACTGATACCCTGTAGCAACACAGCATCATGCTAGCTCCTCACTGATACCCTGTAGCAACACAGCATCATGCTAGCTCCTCACTGATACCCTATAGCAAAACAGCATCATGCTAGCTCCTCACTGATACCCTGTAGCAACACAGCATCATGCTAGCTCCTCACTGATACCCTGTAGCAACACAGCATCATGCTAGCTCCTCACTGATACCCTATAGCAACACAGCATCATGCTAGCTCCTCACTGATACCCTGTAGCAACACAGCATCATGCTAGCTCCTCACTGATACCCTATAGCAACACAGCATCATGCTAGCTCCTCACTGATACCCTATAACAACACAGCATCATGCTAGCTCCTCACTGATACCCTATAGCAACACAGCATCATGCTAGCTCCTCACTGATACCCTATAACAACACAGCATCATGCTAGCTCCTCACTGATACCCTATAGCAACACAGCATCATGCTAGCTCCTCACTGATACCCTATAGCAACACAGCATCATGCTAGCTCCTCACTGATACCCTATAGCAACACAGCATCATGCTAGCTCCTCACTGATACCCTATAGCAACACAGCATCATGCTAGCTCCTCACTGATACCCTATAGCAACACAGCATCATGCTAACTCCCCCCCTGATACCCTGTAGGAACACAGCATCATGCTAGCTCCTCACTGATACCCTGTAGCAACACAGCATCATGCTAGCTCCTCACTGATACCCTGTAGGAACACAGCATCATGTTAGCTCCTCACTGATACCCTATAGCAACACAGCATCATGCTAGCTCCTCACTGATACCCTATAGCAACACAGCATCATACTAGCTCCTCACTGATACCCTATAGCAACACAGCATCATGCTAGCTCCTCACTGATACCCTATAGCAACACAGCATCATGCTAGCTCCTCACTGATACCCTATAGCAACACAGCATCATGCTAGCTCCTCACTGATACCCTGTAGCAACACAGCATCATGCTAGCTCCTCACTGATACCCTATAGCAACACAGCATCATGCTAGCTCCTCACTGATACCCTATAGCAACACAGCATCATGCTAACTCCCCCCCTGATACCCTGTAGGAACACAGCATCATGCTAGCTCCTCACTGATACCCTGTAGCAACACAGCATCATGCTAGCTCCTCACTGATACCCTATAGCAACACAGCATCATGCTAACTCCCCCCCTGATACCCTATAGCAACACAGCATCATGCTAGCTCCTCACTGATACCCTATAGCAACACAGCATCATGCTAACTCCCCCCCTGATACCCTGTAGGAACACAGCATCATGCTAGCTCCTCACTGATCCCCTATAGCAACACAGCATCATGCTAACTCCCCCCCGATACCCCGTAGGAACACAGCATCATGCTAGCTCCTCACTGATACCCTATAGCAACACAGCATCATGCTAACTCCCCCCCTGATACCCCGTAGGAACAGCATCATGCTAGCTCCTCACTGATACCATATAGCAACACAGCATCATGCTAACGCCCCCTCTGATACCCTGTAGGAATACAGCATCATGCTAACTCCCCCTGATACCTAGTAGGAACACAGCATCATGCTAACTCCCCCTGATACCTAGTAGGAACACAGCATCATGCTAACTCCCCCTGATACCATGTAGGAACACAGCATCATGCTAATGGCCCCCGGTACCCTGTACAAACACACACAGGTGATGAATGCTATAGATGTGGTAAAGAGGTCAATGGAACTTAGACCGTGGGTGATAGAAGGATGCTGGATTGGTGCACATTCAACAAATCTGACAAAGTGGATATTTTCAATTCCATCGTGATGGATGCATTGAAACAGGCCCACGATGTGGTTGCTAAAGTCTGATTTGTTAATATGTGGCTGTATTTGCTGCATAACATTTAAAAAGTTGACCTGTTTCAGGTTTAGAAGAAGAAGTGACTGCTAAACGCGAACTCCCATTCATATGAGCTGGTGGTGCCAGTCCAAGTTGTTTTTAACTGTAATGCAGTTGAGTGATGATGATGACATGAACATGAATTGGAGTTGACATCCATACCAGCATTAAACTCAGATTTTTACCTCAACATAGTGTGAAAGACATATTAACAATAGCTTAAATGTAAGCTAATTTATTTGCTGGGGCGCAATGAGGAGATTCGGGATCTTTCCCCCAAGTCATCTTTCCCCCAAGCGTTTCCATGGCATTTCCATTGTTTTGGTCGAGTTCGATTGACTTCTTTACCTCATGTATCCCAACTACTGAGAGGAACCACAGAAAGGTGTGGACAACTGCAGATAAACAAGAGCATCATCTATGTGACATCACAAAGTACAATAGAATGCAGACAGAACTGTGACTTCACAAAGGACTGTAGAATACAGACAGAACTGTGACTTCACAAAGGACTGTAGAATGCAGACAGAACTGTGACTTCACAAAGGACTGTAGAATGCAGACAGAACTGTGACTTCACAAAGGACTGTAGAATGCAGAGAGCATTCTATTTCCTTAGAAGTCCAACAGCGTGTATCATGAACTAGTCGCTTGAATGACCATCCTAAAGGATGGACTGTAGTGGATGTGGAATGCTTTCTCAGGCTGCTGTTACACGACACAACTTGCACGCAATTTAGTTCCTTGCAACTGAGTTGCTTCTTGACTGATTGGTGAAACACCCCCCCTGCAACTCATCTGCAACCTGGATGTATCCAGTTGAAACTTTGTGCAACTAGTTGCAAGCAACAGCCAATCAAAAGAAACACTTTTGTCACGTGATCCATTAGAAGGTTCAGAATTCCAACGCAGTTGTCATGTCAACACAGCTGTCTGTGCTGTGTAGCACAACCCGCGATCAGAGACTAGCACAACAGAAGATGTATGCAAAGGATTGTACATGGTTTAGCAGTCGAAAAATTATATTTTGAAGTGAACCCAAACATCCCCCTGACCAGTTTCAACTGAAATGGTCCATAATGAACTGTGCTAGCTAGCTTCATTTGTCGTTAGCTTGGTTAGCTTGTTACTAGCTAGCTATGTTGTTGGTGTTTGCAATGTAATTTTAGCTAGCTAGCTAAATTGTAAAGGCTGCATTTCTTATATATCCTTGCTGTTACGGTAACCAAACGGTTGAATAAACAAATCAATTGTGAAACCTTGATGTAATGCAACAGATGACATGGGGTGAGTTTAGAATTCTCATACAAGCAGCTTCAATTTGATTGGCTGTTTAATCGCGTTTGAGTTGCTTCACGTAGTTGCTTGAGATGTCACTTGCAACTACAACTTAAATGGTGTGAAAGTTGCTTGGTGATGCTTTTGCTTCCCCAGCCTTAGATACTGAGTGGTTTCAACCCGTAGGTGTTTAACGTGCTTCAATAAAACAGAAAGGATTTAGAGTAGTGAAATGGAGGACGTCTCTTCCCTCCGAAACGATAAAACGCTTTCCAAGGGTTGATGTGTTCTGAGTGTTTTGACGTCCCAACAGCACCGGTCTGTCTCTCTCTCTCTCTCACACACACACACACACACACACACACACACACACACACACACACACACACACACACACACACACACACACACACACACACACACACACACACACACACACACACACACACACACACACACACACACACACAAATCACAGTTCATTCAACCAGAACTGATGGCTTTGCCATTCTTCACTACAGTGACTCGTACTAGGGTGAGATTAGTATTCTCAAGATATCCAGGGAACTGTGTGTGTGTGTGTGTGTGTGTGTGTGTGTGTGTGTGTGTGTGTGTGTGTGTGTGTGTGTGTGTGTGTGTGTGTGTGTGTGTGTGTGTGTGTGTGTGTGTGTGTGTGTGTGTGAGTGTGTGCGTTTTTCCCTTGAACATTGATTTCAATAGAGGGATAAGTAACAAGGTTAGTGTAAGCAAGAGGGTGCATCGACATTCAGAAACGTGGCGCCAAGAGATAGATAGACCTCAAGACAGATAGATAGACCAATGTCCTCAAGACAGACAAGATGAGAAAAGTGTATGTGTGTTGGTATCACTGTGGGTGTGTGTGTGTGTGAGAGTTTGTGTGTGTGGTTTCAGGGTTTGTGTGAGACTGCTCTTTGAGTCAGCAGTCAGGATGAGCAGTCTGATACTGATGAGCTTCACCTAATGCATCACCACCTCATTAATGACGGCAGCTTCACTTAATGCATCACCACCTCGTTAATAACGGCAGCTTCACTTAATGCATCACCACCTCATTAATGAAGGCAGCTTCACTTAATGCATCACCACCTCATTAATGAAGGCAGCTTCACTTAATGCATCACCACCTCATTAATGAAGGCAGCTTCACTTAATGCATCACAACCTCATTAATGACGGCAGCTTCACTTAATGCATCACCACCTCGTTAATAACGGCAGCTTCACTTAATGCATCACCACCTCATTAATGAAGGCAGCTTCACTTAATGCATCACCACCTCATTAATGACGGCAGCTTCACTTAATGCATCACCACCTCATTAATGAAGGCAGCTTCACTTAATGCATCACCACCTCATTAATGAAGGCAGCTTCACTTAATGCATCACCACCTCATTAATGAAGGCAGCTTCACCTAATGCATCACCACCTCATTAATGAAGGCAGCTTCACCTAATGCATCACCACCTCATTAATGAAGGCAGCTTCACCTAATGCATCACCACCTCATTAATGAGGCAGCTTCACTTAATGCATCACCACCTCATTAATGAAGGCAGCTTCACTTAATGCATCACCACCTCATTAATGACGGCAGCTTCACTTAATGCATCACCACCTCATTAATGAAGGCAGCTTCACTTAATGCATCACCACCTCATTAATGATGGCAGCTTCACTTAATGCATCACCACCTCATTAATGGAGGCAGCTTCACTTAATGCATCACCACCTCATTAATGAAGGCAGCTTCACTTAATGCATCACCACCTCATTAATGACGGCAGCTTCACTTAATGCATCACCACCTCATTAATGGAGGCAGCTTCACTTAATGCATCACCACCTCATTAATGAAGGCAGCTTCACTTAATGCATCACCACCTCATTAATGAAGGCAGCTTCACTTAATGCATCACCACCTCATTAATGACGGCAGCTTCACTTAATGCATCACCACCTCATTAATGAAGGCAGCTTCACCTAATGCATCACCACCTCATTAATGAAGGCAGCTTCACCTAATGCATCACCACCTCATTAATGAAGGCAGCTTCACCTAATGCATCACCACCTCATTAATGAAGGCAGCTTCACCTAATGCATCACCACCTCATTAATGAAGGCAGCTTCACCTAATGCATCACCACCTCATTAATGAAGGCAGCTTCACTTAATGCATCACCACCTCATTAATGAAGGCAGCTTCACTTAATGCATCACCACCTCATTAATGAAGGCAGCTTCACTTAATGCATCACAACCTCATTAATGACGGCAGCTTCACTTAATGCATCACCACCTCGTTAATAACGGCAGCTTCACTTAATGCATCACCACCTCATTAATGAAGGCAGCTTCACTTAATGCATCACCACCTCATTAATGACGGCAGCTTCACTTAATGCATCACCACCTCATTAATGAAGGCAGCTTCACTTAATGCATCACCACCTCATTAATGATGGCAGCTTCACTTAATGCATCACCACCTCATTAATGGAGGCAGCTTCACTTAATGCATCACCACCTCATTAATGAAGGCAGCTTCACTTAATGCATCACCACCTCATTAATGACGGCAGCTTCACTTAATGCATCACCACCTCATTAATGGAGGCAGCTTCACTTAATGCATCACCACCTCATTAATGAAGGCAGCTTCACTTAATGCATCACCACCTCATTAATGAAGGCAGCTTCACTTAATGCATCACCACCTCATTAATGACGGCAGCTTCACTTAATGCATCACCACCTCATTAATGAAGGCAGCTTCACCTAATGCATCACCACCTCATTAATGAAGGCAGCTTCACCTAATGCATCACCACCTCATTAATGACGGCAGCTTCACTTAATGCATCACCACCTCATTAATGACGGCAGCCAGGTCACCCGCGATACAAGTCAGTGTTCGACGTCCATCCATGTCTGAGGACTTGGGGAGATGACGTGGAAACCGTCCACTAGGGGCAACAGTGAGCGCTGTTACCTTTAAGCATATTTACATTTACATGTGAGTCATTTAGCAGATGCTCTTATCCAGAGCCACTTACAGTGCATTCACCCTAAATAGCTAGGTGGGTAAATCACATATTAGAGGCATAGAAAGTACATTTTCCCTCAATACCGTAGCTCTCAGTAGAGTCAGAGCTAGAAGGGGGGAGATGGGCAGGGACTCTGCTGTCCTGGCTTCAGGGGGAAGCTGCTTCCAACATTTGGGTGCCACGACAGAGAAGAGCTTGGACTGAGCTGAGCAGAAGCCAAGAGACCTGAGGTGGCAGATAGGAGTGCTCAGGTTGGGGTGTAGGCTTGGGGAATAGCCTGAAGGTGTGGGGGGGGGGGGGGGGGGGGGGGCAGTTCCTCTTGCTGTTCCGTAGGTAAACAGTGGATGCGAGCTTAGTGGATGCGAGCTTAGACTGGAAGCCAGTGGAGTGTTTACGGAGAAGCAGGGTGACATGAGAGAACTTGGGATGGTTGAAAATCAGGCGGGCTGCAGCATGCTGGGTAAGTGGCAGGGGTTTGATGGCACAAGCTGGGAGCCCAGCCAGCAGAGAGTTGCAGTAGTCCAGACGGGAGAGGACAAGACCCTGGACTAGGACCTGCGCCGCTTCCTGTGTGAGGCAGGGTCGTACTCTACGGATGTTGTAGAGCATGAACCTACAGGAGCGGGTCACTGCTTTGATGTTTGCGGAGAACGACAGTGTGTTGTCCAGGGTCACGCCAAGTTCCTTTGTACTCTGGGCGGCGCGACACTGTGGAGTTGTCAACCGTAACGTAGAGAGGTCTTTACACTCTGGGAGGAGGACCCTGTGGAGTTGTCAACCGTATCGTAGAGAGGTCTTTACACTCTGGGAGGAGGACCCTGTGGAGTTGTCAACCGTAACGTAGAGAGGTCTTTACACTATGGGAGGACGACACTGTGGAGTTGTCAACCGTAACGTAGAGAGGTCTTTACACTCTGGGAGGACGACCCTGTGGAGTTGTCAACCGTAACGTAGAGAGGTCTTTACACTATGGGAGGACGACCCTGTGGAGTTGTCAACCGTGACGGAGAGGTCTTTGAGCGGGGCAGGTTGTCCCCAGGGGTAAGAGCAGCTCCGTCTTGTGGAGGTTGAGCTTGAGGTTGTGGGCTGACATCCAAGTTGAGATATCTGCCAGGCACACAGAGATGTGTGTCGCCACCTGGGTGTCAGAAGGAGGGAAAGCAGGTTTGGGTTTTTCTACAGCATTGTGGACGGGGATGGTGGATGGGCGTAAACAGCTGTTTTCGTTTTTTAAGCCTATCCCAAACCTTAACCATTACCTCAACCATTCAGAGTTAATACCTAACCTTAGTATTTCAGAGTTAGTTCCTAAACTTAACCTTAACCTTAAAAATGTAGAGATAATTTTTCAACTTAAACCTAACCTTAAAAATTCAGAGTTAGTTCCTAAACTTAACCCTAACCTCAAAAGTTCGGAGTTAATGTCTAAACTTAACCTTAAACACTTTTTTTTACACAGATTTGACATTTGGAACCAGTTCTAAATGTTATATTGAGAAACATGGATGAACATGTAATTCTGACGTGAGACTGTGAGCGCTGGGTGCAGCAGAGAGGACACCCACACACACACATTCAGACGTTTGGAACTCTTGGTCCCCCGTTGTGGAGTCAGGTCACATTAGCCAAAGTGGCCGTGATGCACCCAGGGACGGCCAATCAAATCTTGTTATTCTCAGCCAGAAGACCAATCAGATGTCGTTAATAGCAGACAGGCCACTTTTATTTTCGTAAGCAACCTATGGGCGAAATGTCAGACTGTCGTCAGCATTTAGGGGAGATACACTACTACCCAGATGCACTGATGCACACACACACACACACACACACACACACACACACACACACACACACACACACACACACACACACACACACACACACACACACACACACACACACACACACACACACAAACGGAGGTTTCAACTCAGTAGACAGACTCAGAGGAGTAGTACGGTCCATCTGGCCGGGAGGTTAGGGTTAGGGTTGGTCTGTCTGGCCGGGAGGTTAGGGTTAGGGTTTGTCTGTCTGGCCGGGCGGTTATGTTTAGTGTTAGGGTTGGGTCGTCTGGCCAGGAGGTTAGGTTTAGGGTTAGGGTTGGATCGTCTGGCCGGGAGGTTAGGTTTAGGGTTAGGGTTAGATCGTCTGGCCAGGAGGTTAGGTTTAGGGTTAGGGTTGGATCGTCTGGCCGAGAGGTTAGGTTTAGGGTTAGGGTTGGATCGTCTGGCCGGGAGGTTATGTTTAGTGTTAGGGTTGGATCGTCTGGCCAGGAGGTTAGGTTTAGTGTTAGGGTTGGATTTTCTGGCCAGGAGGTTAGGTTTAGTGTTAGGGTTGGATCGTCTGGCCAGGAGGTTAGGCTTAGGGTTGGTCCAATTATCCATCTAGGCAGGTGTTTATTTCCGTCCCACTAGGTGGTAGTTATGTGATCTGACTCTACAGTAGATATGGGCCTCTGCTACAGATGCCTCATGTACTGTATTCTATCTACAGGCCCTACAGTCTGACTAACATGTTATTTATCAGCTGTCTCTGGAGATCAGTGTCTCTTGACCGTTTCCTTCAAGCGTGGAGGCTTTTCACAACACCAACAAGTTAGCTAGCTTGGCCGTGTCCTGAAGGAGAAACACAGTGTGTGTGTTTTTGTGTGTGCGTCTGCGTGTGTGTGTGTGTGTTTGAGTGTGTGTTTGAGTGTGTCCTGATTATGGAACACAGCCAAGAAGTGTCTTCACATACTATATCTGGAGCTTGCCTGGCACCATGGAACCAATCAAATCTGCAAACCCCGCCCATCTGTCACTCCAGGCAGGCTACAGCAAACCCCGCCCAACTGTCACTCCAGGCAGGCTACAGCAAACCCCGCCCATCTGTCACTCCAGGCAGGCGACAGCAAACCCCGCCCATCTGTCACTCCAGGCAGGCTATAGCAAACCCCACCCATCTGGTACTCCAGGTAGGCTACAGCAAAAAGACTTATAGACAGTAACTAGTCTATGGGGGCTTGTAACAGTGATAGACTTTGACTAGAGACTGAGAGCAGCAGTTGTACCAGGGGTTGAGGCCCCTGGAGGACTCATTGAAAATGTGTAGAATAGCATGACATTAGCTCTTTAACTACACATTTTTATCTTTGCCCTGTGGTGGCAGAATTTGCGGTGAGCTTTTGTAACTTCTCAAGGGATATGTTCTGTGTTGGACTGTGATGTTATGCCTTCCATAGACTCCTGGTATGTCTGCACCCAAACACAAGGCCATTGTGTTCTGGAACTGTTGTTTGTTTCAACAACTGCTTTGTAAATCAATATGATTGTATTTTTACCTCCCACTATATAAGGGATATGGAGCCATTTATTCGTTGATTTCTTCCCTGTGAAATCAAAGGAAGATCTCCCCTACAGATTAGTGATAGATCTCCCCTACAGATTAGTGATAGATCTCCCCTACAGATCATTGATAGATCTCCCCTACAGATCATTGATAGATCTCCCCTACAGATTAGTGATAGATCTCCCCTACAGATTAGTGATAGATCTCCCCTACAGATTAGTGATAGATCTCCCCTACAGATTAGTGATAGATCTCCCCTACAGATTAGTGATAGATCTCCCCTACAGATCATTGATAGATCTCCCCTACAGATCATTGATAGATCTCCCCTACAGATTAGTGATAGATCTCCCCTACAGATTAGTGATAGATCTCCAGTATAGAATACCATTGGGCCAGTATAGAATACTGTTGGGTCAGTATAGAATACTGTTGGGTCAGTATAGAATACTGTTGGGTCAGTATAGAATACTGTTGGGTCAGTATAGAATATTGTTGTGTCAGTATAGAATACCGTTGGGCCAGTATAGAATATTGTTGTGTCAGTATAGAATACCGTTGGGCCAGTATAGAATATTGTTGTCAGTATAGAATACCGTTGGGTCCAGTATAGAATACCGTTGGGTCAGTATAGAATACCGTAGGGTCAGTATAGAATACCGTTGGGTCAGTATAGAATACCGTTGGGTCCAGTATAGAATACCGTTGGGTCAGTATAGAATACCCTTGGGTCCCGTATAGAATACAGTTGGGTCAGTATAGAATACCGTTGGGTCCAGTATAGAATACCGTTGGGTCAGTATAGAATACCGTTGGGTCCAGTATAGAATACCGTTGGGTCAGTATAGAATACCGTTGGGTCAGTATAGAATACCGTAGGGTCAGTATAGAATACCGTTGGGCCAGTATAGAATACCGTAGGGTCAGTATAGAATACCGTTGGGTCAGTATAGAATACCGTTGGGTCAGTATAGAATACCGTAGGGTCAGTATAGAATACCGTTGGGTCAGTATAGAATACCATTGGGTCAGTATAGAATACCGTTGGGTCCAGTATAGAATACCGTTGGGCCAGTATAGAATATTGTTGGGCCAGTACAGTATACTGTTGGGCCAGTACAGAGTACTGTTGGGCCAGTATATTATACTGTTGTGTCAGTATAGAATACCGTTGGGTCCAGTATAGAATACCATTGGGTCAGTATAGAATACCGTTGGGTCCAGTATAGAATACCGTTGGGCCAGTATAGTATACTGTTGGGCCAGTACAGTATACTGTTGGGCCAGTACAGTATACTGTTGGTCCAGTATAGAATACTGTTGGGCCAGTATAGTATACTGTTGTGCCAGTATAGTATACTGTTGGGCCAGTATATTATCCTGTTGGGCCAGTACAGTATACTGTTGGGCCAGTATAGTATACTGTTGGGCCAGTATAGTATACTGTTGGGCCAGTACAGTATACTGTTGGTCCAGTATAGAATACTGTTGGGCCAGTATAGTATACTGTTGTGCCAGTATAGTATACTGTTGTGCCAGTATAGTATACTGTTGGGCCAGTATAGTATACTGCTGGGCCAGTACAGAATACCTGTGGGTCAGTACAGAACACTTTTGGGTCAGTATAGAATACTGTTGTGTCAGTATAGAATACTGTTGGGTCAGTACAGAACACTTTTTGGTCAGTATAGAATACTGTTGTGTCAGTATAGAACACTGTTGGGTCAGTACAGAACACTTTTGGGTCAGTATAGAATACTGTTGTGTCAGTATAGAACTCTGTTGCCGTCAGTACAGAACACTGTTGTTTCAGTATAGAATACCTGTGGGTCAGTACAGAACACTTTTGGGTCAGTATAGAATACTGTTGTATCAGTATAGAACTCTGTTGCCGTCAGTACAGAATACTGTTGTTTCAGTATAGAATACTGTTGGGGCAGTATAGAACACTGTTGGGTCAGTATAGAATACTGTTGGGTCAGTATAGAATACTGTTGGGGCAGTATAGAACACTGTTGGGTCAGTATAGAATACTGTTGGGTCAGTATAGAATACTGTTGGGGCAGTATAGAACACTGTTGGGTCAGTACAGAACACTTTTGGGTCAGTACAGAATACTGTTGTGTCAGTATAGAATACTGTTGTGTCAGTATAGAATACTGTTGTGTCAGTACAGAATACTGTTGGGTCAGTATAGAATACTGTTGTGTCAGTACAGAACACTGTTGGGTCAGTACAGAACACTTTTGGGTCAGTATAGAATACTGTTGTATCAGTATAGAACTCTGTTGCCGTCAGTACAGAATACTGTTGTTTCCAATAGGTCCAATGAATGTTGAACATGATTTTTTTCTATTCACCTACTCAACCGTTTAAGTTGCTAGGTAGAGACTGGTTAACTTTACTTCATGCTTCAATTTATAGTACTGCAGATGGAGTTTTCATTGATATCCCCAACGAAGAAGTTCTAAACCAATTTGTGAGTCGGCAAAATGTACCCACTCCCCGAGATGGAGTGGGAAACTGGCTCTGTCTGTTCTGTCCATTCTGTCTCAGGTGCCAGACTCATTATGGACAGAGCACTCCAATGACAGCGGGCTGATAGGCAGTACTAGCCCAGGTATAATAACTGTTGATCCTGGAAAGAAAATCTAGTCTCAAGAGCTACATTACCTTAAAAAGTAATTTCCCTCCTACGTGTATCCCTCCCCTTCTGAATTGGCCAATGTTTTTTATAATTTCGGCGCATTACATAATTAATCTCAAAATAATAGACATTTAATTAATGAGTGTGAAGCAGGAAGTGAATATCCAACGGAAATGGGTAATAAATATATACAGTAACATTATTAGGGTAGACTAAAATACAAACAACGCCTTCCAACAAGGAGAAAGTAAAAGGGGACAATGGCCTCCTGGTGAACAGATGTTATCATGTTTGTTTTGTTTGTTTTTAAACCTTACAATAGGGGTAAAAGCAGAACATAGTTTGAGAGTGATCTGTGTGTAGTAGCAGTAGTGATTGAGAGGGTATTTCCTATTGGAAAGAGTAGAAGGGTCTGAGTTGAAGGAACAGATATGGAGACTAGTGAAAGTAACAAAGCCAGTGATAAAGAAAGTAAAGTGGAAAGATTCATGGTATCAGGTTTCAGGTAAGACCCAAGTGCAGACTGTGTTGAAGTAACAATGTTTGTTGCAACAACAGGGGCAGGCAAAATGACAGGTCAAGGCAGGCAGGGGTCGATAATCCAGAGTGGCAGGACGGCAGGCAGGCTCAGTCAGAGTGGTCAGGTAGGCAGGCTCAGGGGCAGGCAGAGTGGTCAGGTAGGCAGGCTCAGGGGCAGGCAGAGTGGTCAGGTAGGCAGGCTCGGAGTCAGGACAGGCAAAGGTCAAAACCAGGAAGACGAGAACAAGAGAGACTGGGGAGAAACAGGAGTGAGAAAACGCTGGTTGACTTGAACAAACAAGACGAACTGGCACAGGCAGACAGAAAACACAGGTATAAATACCCGGGGGATAAGTGGGGGAGATGGGCGACACCTGGAGGGGGGTGGAGACAAGCACAAGGACAGGTGAAACAGATCAGGGACAGGTGAAACAGATCAGGGACAGGTGAAACAGATCAGGGACAGGTGAAACAGATCAGGGACAGGTGAAACAGATCAGGGACAGGTGAAACAGATCAGGGCGTGACACATGGTCTATCAGTTGATGTGAAACTGAATTAGTGTTGACAGTATGCGAATGGTAATATGTTATTACTGGCTTCCAGATAGCACTCTAATAATCCCATCTCTTAGTCATTTGAAGAAGCTAAGGTTTCAATACAAGGTCACAAGAAGAACAGAGGGATTGAGCCTTGGGACTGATATTAAATTAGAGGCTGCCATCTGGTTTTTGAGTTAAAGATAAGCTTCCTGTGGACCCATAGACAAGCCTCAAGTGAAAGTGAGTGGGACCCTTTGAACTCAGCCTGTAAGGAACACAGTGAGAAAATGAATAATTGAATAAGATACGTTTTTGACGATTTCCAATTATTATTTCTCAATTCGATAGTGTGAATAAAAATATGTTTCCATTATGCGGGAACACTGTCCCTAATTAAAGTAGATCAAAATCAATGTTTTTACTACCAGGGCTGTGAATTTTTTTTATAAAGCTCTGATAAGTCGGCATCAACTTTTTGAAGGCCCTTGCAGATTTGCTAAACAACAGCTTTCATATTTTGACCAGTTGATGTCCCAGAGACAGGAAGTACAGAACACAAGACACACATCAATGCAACAGGTCTAGATGATAAGATTACAGGAGAGGAGCTCTGGGAATGTTTACTTTAGAAGGTGTCTATAATGCTTAATGGGACCCTGTATCACCTGATGGGTCACCAGTAGGATTATGTTTACGCATGGTTTTATCAAGGCTTCCTGCCCAAAATGCAGTAAGCTCCATTGAAAAAGGAGAACAATAGTATCGAATATTGCGTTCTTAGGACTGATTAAGATTCTGAATAATTTTTAAGTCTGATTAAGATGTAGCATAGTGAAAACTAAGTAAACGTTTACTTTCTCTTCCAAGACTGATGGAATGTCCACTACCAATTTTTCTGATGAGTTGAACAATGATTTTGTATCTCTCCCTTTGAAATGCTTCCTGAGCCATGTGCCATGGGAGAGCAGTTAGTGGGACGTTGTAGTACTATAGAGTAGACATTGTCATGGAAATTCACCAGCAGTTAGTGGGACGTTGTAATACTAAAGAGTAGACATTGTCATGGAAATTCACCAGCAGTTAGTGGGACGTTGTGGTACTATAGAGTAGACATTGTCATGGAAATTCACCAGCAGTTAGTGGGACATTGTAGTACTATAGAGTAGACATTGTCACGGAAATTCACCAGCAGTTAGTGGGACGTTGTGATACTATAGAGTAGACATTGTCACGGAAATTCACCAGCAGTTAGTGGGACGTTGTGGTACTATAGAGTAGACATTGTCATGGAAATTCACCAGCAGTTAGTGGGACGTTGTAATACTATAGAGTAGACATTGTCATGGAAATTCACCAGCAGGGGCTCAAAGTCAAACTTAAATGAATCATTCTTTATTATCAGCAAGCTGGAGAGGTTCCAACAAACTTAATGCGCCATAGTACACGTCGGTCAGGAGCTCTGCCGTGGCAGTCCCGTTAGTTCTCTTATAGACTGCTTACACAGACAAGTTATATTTGCATGATTTACATGATTCATTATTCATCATTAATTCATCATTAAAGTTTGGTTCCTGCATGTGACCTGTACCAATACCTCACGAGGCTTTTTCTCTACAAGCTGAGACCTTGAAACTGAGTTTTTCCCTTTTTGTTCCCAGTACAAAGTTCTGGGCGTACTGCCAATTGGTCTGAGTAGGAGGTCACAGTTACCTGCACGGACCAAGAAAGAGTGAGAGGAGATGCTGTGTACAATTCAAGGTTAATCTCTTCAGACAAATACAATTTTCCCTCACAAAAGGTACCTGGATCCGGCTGTTATTAAGGGAGCTCCCAAATTTCGGCATGGCCATTTGTTTGTTTTTGCCCTACGTTCTACCACACACACACACACCTGCACACACATACACACCTCACCCGTCTATACTTAGAAATATTTGTTAGTGTTGTTAATACCGTGTCTGACTTATTGTGTGGGGTCTTTCTATTTGGGTTTTAGTAGGTTCTTTACGGTTAGAAAGCCTGCACCTTAACTTCACTAGGGTATGTGGGACGTTAGCGTCCACAGGGGGAAGCCCAGAAGTAGATGACCCTGCTGACTTGAACCTGGACCCTGGTGACCCCGCGGACCTGAAGAGAAGAAATAGAGGACATGAACATTATGCATTTTCCCCGGGTCAAACACTTTCTTACAATTAGCTAGTAATGTCTCTGTATTACACAATGTATCAGATTGTAGTGTTTGTGGATTGTTACCAGACAGTGCTGAGACTGACATCAGAGTGTTGGTTTTATAGATTGTTACCAGACAGTGCTGAGACTAACATCAGAGTGTTGGGTTTATAGATTGTTACCAGACAGTGCTCAGACTATGACATCAGAGTGTTGGGTTTATAGTGTTACCAGACAGTGCTGAGACTATGACATCAGAGTGTTGGGTTTATAGAGTGTTACCAGGGGGTGCTGAGACTATGACATCAGGGTGTTGGGTTTATAGTGTTACCAGACAGTGCTGAGACTAACATCAGAGTGTTGGGTTTATAGATTGTTACCAGACAGTGCTCAGACTATGACATCAGAGTGTTGGGTTTATAGTGTTACCAGACAGTGCTGAGACTATGACATCAGAGTGTTGGGTTTATAGTGTTACCAGACAGTGCTGAGACTGACATCAGAGTGATAGGTTTATAGAGTGTTACCAGGGGGTGCTGAGACTATGACATCAGAGTGTTGGGTTTATAGTGTTACCAGGGGGTGCTGAGACTATGACATCAGAGTGTTGGGTTTATAGTGTTACCAGACAGTGCTGAGACTATGACATCAGAGTATTGGGTTTATAGAGTGTTACCAGACAGTGCTGAGACTATGACATCAGAGTGTTGGGTTTATAGAGTGTTACCAGACGGTGCTGAGACTATGACATCAGAGTGTTGGGTTTATAGTGTTACCAGACAGTGCTGAGACTATGACATCAGAGTGTTGGGTTTATAGAGTGTTACCAGACAGTGCTGAGACTATGACATCAGAGTGTTGGGTTTATAGAGTGTTACCAGACGGTGCTGAGACTATGACATCAGAGTGTTGGGTTTATAGAGTGTTACCAGACAGTGTTGAGACTATGACATCAGAGTGTTGGGTTTATAGAGTGTTACCAGACAGTGCTGAGTCTATGACATCAGAGTGTTGGGTTTATAGTGTTACCAGACAGTGCTGAGACTATGACATCAGAGTGTTGGGTTTATAGAGTGTTACCAGACGGTGCTGAGACTATGACATCAGAGTGTTGGGTTTATAGTTTTACCAGACAGTGCTGAGACTATGACATCAGAGTGTTGGGTTTATAGAGTGTTATCAGACAGTGCTGAGACTATGACATCAGAGTGTTGGGTTTATAGAGTGTTACCAGACAGTGCTGAGACTGACATCAGAGTGATAGGTTTATAGTGTTACCAGGGGGTGCTGAGACTATGACATCAGAGTGTTGGGTTTATAGTGTGTTACCAGACAGTGCTGAGACTATGACATCAGAGTGTTGGGTTTATAGAGTGTTACCAGACAGTGCTGAGACTATGACATCAGAGTGTTGGGTTTATAGAGTGTTACCAGACGGTGCTGAGACTATGACATCAGAGTGTTGGGTTTATAGAGTGTTACCAGGGGGTGCTGAGACTATGACATCAGAGTGTTGGGTTTATAGTGTTACCAGACAGTGCTGAGACTGACATCAGAGTGTTGGGTTTATAGTGTTACCAGGCAGTGCTGAGACTGACATCAGAGTGTTGGGTTTATAGAGTGTTACCGGAAAGTGCTGAGACTATGACATCAGAGTGTTGGGTTTATAGAGTGTTACCAGACAGTGCTGAGACTGACATCAGAGTGATAGGTTTATAGTGTTACCAGGGGGTGCTGAGACTATGACATCAGAGTGTTGGGTTTATAGTGTGTTACCAGACAGTGCTGAGACTATGACATCAGAGTGTTGGGTTTATAGAGTGTTACCAGACAGTGCTGAGACTATGACATCAGAGTGTTGGGTTTATAGAGTGTTACCAGACAGTGCTGAGACTGACATCAGAGTGTTGGGTTTATAGAGTGTTACCAGACAGTGCTGAGACTGACATCAGAGTGTTGGGTTTATAGTGTGTTACCAGACAGTGCTGAGACTATGACATCAGAGTGTTGGGTTTATAGAGTGTTACCAGACGGTGCTGAGACTATGACATCAGAGTGTTGGGTTATAGAGTGTTACCAGACAGTGTTGAGACTATGACATCAGAGTGTTGGGTTTATAGAGTGTTACCAGACAGTGCTGAGTCCTATGCATCAGAGTGTTGGGTTATATGTTACCAGACAGTGCTGAGACTATGACATCCGAGTGTTTGTGTTTTTTATAGCGTGTTACCAGACGGTGCTAGACTATACATCAGAGTGTTGGGTGTTATAGTGTTTTTTACCATACAGGGGCTGAAGCTTATGACAATCAAAAAGAGTGTTGGGTTTTATAGAGTGTTATCAGACATTGCTGAGACTATGACATCAGAGTGTTGGGTTTATAGTTTTACCAGACAGTGCTGAGACTATGACATCAGAGTGTTGGGTTTATAGAGTGTTATCAGACAGTGCTGAGACTATGACATCAGAGTGTTGGGTTTATAGAGTGTTACCAGACAGTGCTGAGACTGACATCAGAGTGATAGG
>NC_052308.1:80702697-80712697 GCF_016432855.1 Salvelinus namaycush
TTTCCTTTTCTGCGCCTCCTAGCGGCTGACTCTCCTGGGGCTCCACCTCCCCCTCTCCCTCGCCCGCTCCACGACCGAACGAGGAGATCCGCTCCCCCCCCCCCCCCTTTTTCAGTCAAGTCGCTCTCATCCGGGTCACGGCACCAAATGATGTGGAAAATTAGATCCAAACATTAAGGCAGAGACTCTTGAATCGAGCAGCTGCAGGGGAGATCTGTCACTGTTCTGAGGACCCCCTCGTAGGGAGTTAGAGAGAATACAACTTAGGAGATCTAACAATCTGTAGGAGGAGATTCTAATCGGGTTTAGCACATACAGTCATGTTCCGGGCAGGCTCTCTCTGCTCCGCGCCCCAGCGTCGCATGACCTACCCTACAGTGTAGGGGGACGCACCTCACACTTGGGAACTTAAAATGTGGGTAGAGGTGCTTGACTCATCAATCTGGTAGGAGAGACGAATCTCTATCTGATAAGGGAGATTTCTACACACAATGCGACCTTGAGGAGGAGATCTCATCACTAATCTGTAGGGGAGGAGGCGAGATCATCACTCACATAATCTGAGGGGAGAGGGAGATCTGGATGTAGGGGAGCGACTGAAGAGATATAATCACTAATCTGTAGGGGAGATTCATCACTAAATCTGTAGGGGAGATCTGACAAATCGGTAGGGAGGGAGGGATCTATCATGATCTGTAGGGGGAAAAGAGGGAGACAATCATCATCATGCAGGGGAGATCTATCACTAATCTGTAGGGGAGACCTATCACTAATCTGTAGGGGAGACCTATCAATAATCTGTAGGGGAGATCTATCACTAATCTGTATGGGAGATCTATCACTAATCTGTATGGGAGACCTATCACTAATCTGTAGGGAGACCTATCACTAATCTGTAGGGGAGATCTATCACTAATCTGTAGGGGAGATCTATCACACAGGGAAGAAGTAAAATAATAAATGGTTCCATTTCCCTTATAAAATGAGATGTCATAAAACAGTGGTATTGTTACACAACAGTTATTTATATGAGCAACTGTTTCAAAACATAATGGATATGTGTTAGGGTGCAGACATGAAAGGCATAACATCACAGTCCAACACAGAACATATCCCTTGAGAAATTACAAAAGCTCACCCCGAATTCTGCCACCACAATTCCCCCTTTGATGCCATGGAAACCATAAGCTTTACCATACATGGCTTCTCTGAGACGTTTTCAGACAGAACTTAAAACCTTCTGGTTTCTGGGAAATTTTACACAGAAAGGGGGGTCTGAATGGAACTACTTAAAGGTAATTTAATAATAACAATCTGAGGAAAGGGGGGTTGATAGGGATGGGGTCATTTCTATGGCAGTGGGCTCTATCATCTCCATCAGGGAAATATGGATCCCCAATAAAGGGTGAAACAATGATGAGATCCATCAGGTCCTTCAAGTTTACGTCGGTGGTCATGACCATCTGGTGGGGAAGAGATGCTGCTGATTTACACAATCTCCTTACCAAGGTCCTCAGGCATGAGAACAGACCACTATCTCCTCACCAAGGTCCTCAGGCATGAGAACAGACCATTATCTCCTCACCAAGGTCCTCAGGCATGAGAATAGACCACTATCTCCTCACCAAGGTCTTCAGGCATGAGAACAGACCACTATCTCCTCACCAAGGTCCTCAGGCATGAGAACAGACCACTATCTCCTCACCAAGGTCCTCAGGCATGAGAACAGACCACTATCTCCTCACCAAGGTCCTCAGGCATGAGAACAGACTACTAGCTCCTCACCAAGGTCCTCAGGCATGAGAACAGACCACTATCTCCTCGCCAAGGTCCTCAGGCATGATAACAGACTACTATCTCCTCACCAAGGTCCTCAGGCATGAGAACAGCCCACTATCTCCTCACCAAGGTCCTCAGGCATGAGAACAGACCACTATCTCCTCACCAAGGTCCTCAGGCATGAGAACAGACCACTATCTCCTGACCAAGGTCCTCAGGCATGATAACAGACTACTAGCTCCTCACCAAGGTCCTCAGGCATGAGAACAGACCACTATCTCCTCGCCAAGGTCCTCAGGCATGAGAACAGACCACTATCTCCTCGCCAAGGTCCTCAGGCATGAGAACAGACCACTATCTCCTCACCAAGGTCCTCAGGCATGAGAACAGACCACTATCTCCTCGCCAAGGTCCTCAGGCATGAGAACAGACCACTATCTCCTCGCCAAGGTCCTCAGGCATGAGAACAGACCACTATCTCCTCACCAAGGTCCTCAGGCATGAGAACAGACCACTATCTCCTCGCCAAGGTCCTCAGGCATGAGAACAGACAACTATCTCCTCACCAAGGTCCTCAGGCATGAGAACAGACCACTATCTCCTCGCCAAGGTCATCAGGCATGAGAACAGACCACTATTTCCTCACCAAGGTCATCAGGAATGAGAACAGGCAGAACGATAGCACAAGGACTCCAACCAGGGATAGGAGACCTTGCAACACGAGAGTTACAATGTCCCCCAGGCTAGTTTTCACCCATGCAAACAGATCCCAACCCCACTCGTTACCTTGCTTGTTTACAGTTGCTACCACCTGTCTGATAGTGGCAACAGAATCAGCAACCCCAACGGAGGAATCCGGAATGTAAGTGCAACATTCTGCCCCCACCACCTCTCAAACCCCTCACTTATCTGCTAGGAGATTATCCAAAGCCAGTCGATTTTGTAAAACCATGGTACATGTAGCCACAAATTCAGCAGTTCGATCTTCCCAAAAAGTAGCAGTACCCATTATCTCTACTTCATTGACTAGTTCTCCAATGGAATCAAGGACCGTTGTGATGCCCTAATTGGCAATTAATGCAGAGAAAATGTGTTTTTGCAGGGCCAGCTACAATGGTCCTCCGATACGAGTGGGAGAAAGGGTGATTTGGGGGTACTGGGGTAGCAGGCACAGCAGGAACAACATAGGCCACAGTGTTCCCCGAGCCACCCCTGTCTCAGTCTACTTGACTATGCAGAGGGTCTGATGATGCGCAGGGGCAGATCACGTATCAGCCGGGGGTGATGGTGTCTGTTTATATTGGGTAAGTCTACGTTCTTCTGGTGTCCTGGGCAGCATAGTAGGATGAAATTATAGAGGAATAGTAGGTTTTCCTCCCTACTGTAATAGTTCCATTTATGAGAAGTAGGTTTTATACAATGATTCTAAAGTTATACATTTTTTTATGTTTCCAGTGTGTGAGCCATAGTTTTCGACTGGAAGTCATTGATGGGAGTGGTTTGACACTGACTTCTAAGATTACCCAAATTTGACTTAATGTAATTCCATGTTTAATTGTATTGTAGTGATTATACTACAAAGACATTTTAACTGAGACTAGTTCATTGACTATTACCAATATTTTTCTTCCTATGTTAGACTGCTTCATTCCCTCCGGCATCTGATGAGACTTAGTGTGATTAGTTGCTTGGGCTGAGAGGTGGGATTATTCAAATGTAATGTTCTCATATAAAACACCTTATCCTCTATCCAATCAAGCTCCTTGTCTGTAAGGTTACCTGCTTTGGTCCAGATCAATATTTCATAAGCCCCTGGGGGTATAGATAATAATGGCATAGTCTCAGCACTGTCTGGTAACAATACACAAACACTATAATCTGATATCATAGTCTCAGCACTGTCTGGTAACACTGTATAAACCCAACACTCTGATGGCAAAGTCTCAGCACTGTCTGGTAACAATCTATAAACCCAACACTCTGATGTCATAGTCTCAGCACTGTCTGGTAACACTCTATATACCCAACACTCTGATGTCAGTCTCAGCACTGTCTGGTAACACTCTATAAACCCAACACTCTGATGTCTGTCTCAACACCCCCTGGTAACACTCTATATACCCAACACTCTGATGTCAGTCTCAGCACTGTCTGGTAACACTCTATAAACCCAACACTCTGATGTCATAGTCTCAGCACTGTCTGGTAACACACTATAAACCCAACACTCTGATGTCATAGTCTCAGCACTGTCTGGTAACACTCTATAAACCCAACACTCTGATGTCATAGTCTCAGCACTGTCTGGTAACACTCTATAAACCCAACACTCTGATGTCAGTCTCAGCACTGTCTGGTAACACTCTATAAACCAACACTCTGATGTCTGTCTCAGCACCCCCTGGTAACACTCTATATACCCAACACTCTGATGTCAGTCTCAGCACTGTCTGGTAACACTCTATAAACCCAACACTCTGATGTCAGTCTCAGCACTGTCTGGTAACACTCTATAAACCCAACACTCTGATGTCTGTCTCAGCACCCCCTGGTAACACTCTATAAACCCAACACTCTGATGTCAGTCTCAGCACTGTCTGGTAACACTCTATAAACCCAACACTCTGATGTCTGTCTCAGCACCCCCTGGTAACACTCTATAAACCCAACACTCTGATGTCAGTCTCAGCACTGCTGTCTGGTACACTCTATAAACCAACACTCTGATGTCATAGTTCAGCACTGTCTGGTAACACTATAAACCCAACATCTGATGTCAGTCTCAGCACTGTCTGGAACACTCTATAAACCCAACACTCTGATGTCAGTCTCAGCACTGTCTGGTAACACTCTATAAACCCAACACTCTGATGTCATAGTCTCAGCACTGTCTGGTAACACTCTATAAACCAACACTCTGATGTCATAGTCTCAGCACTGTCTGGTAACACACTATAAAACCAACACTCTGATGTCATAGTCTCAGCACCCCCTGGTAACACTATAAACCTATCACTCTGATGTCAGTCTCAGCACTGTCTGGTAACACTCTATAAACCCAACACTCTGATGTCATAGTCTCAGCACTTTCCGGTAACACTCTAAAACCAACACTCTGATGTCAGTCTCAGCACTGCCTGGTAACACTATAAACCCAACACTCTGATGTCAGTCTCAGCACTGTCTGGTAACACTATAAACCCAACACTCTGATGTCATAGTCTCAGCACCCCTGGTAACACTCTATAAACCCAACACTCTGATGTCATAGTCTCAGCACCGTCTGGTAACACTCTATATACCCAAGATATTTTAATAAATCGGTGAAACCAAAACCCTAACAGTAAAAATTATGTGGATATTTAATACATGGGAACACCTAACAGTAGACATTATGTAGATATTTAATACATGGGAACACCTAACAGTAGACATTATGTAGATATTTAAATACATGGGAACACCTAACAGTAAACATTATGTAGATGATTTAATACATGGGGACACCTAACAGTAGACATTAGGTAGATATTTACTACATGGGAACACCTAAACAGTAGACATGATGTAGATATTTAATACATGGGAACACCTAACAGTAGACATGATGTAGATATTTAATAGATGGGAACACCTAACAGTAGACATGATGTAGATATTTAATACATGGGAACACCTAACAGTAGACATGATGTAGATATTTAATACATGGGAACACCTAACAGTAGACATGATGTAGATATTTAATACATGGGAACACCTAACAGTAGACATTAGGTGGATATTTAATACATGGGAACACCTAACAGTAAACATTATGTAGATATTTAATACATGGGAACACCTAACAGTAAACATTATGTGGATATTTAATACATGGGAACACCTAACAGTAAACATTATGTAGATATTTAATACATGGGGACACCTAACAGTAAACATTATGTAGATATTTAATACATGGGGACACCTAACAGTAGACATTATGTAGATATTTAATACATGGGGACACCTAACAGTAGACATTATGTGGATATTTAATACATGGGAACACCTAACAGTCGACATTATGTGGATATTTAATACATGGGAACACCTAACAGTAAACATTAGGTGGATATTTAATACATGGGAACACCTAACAGTAGACATTAGGTGGATATTTAATAGATGGGAACACCTAACAGTAGACATGATGTAGATATTTAATACATGGGAACACCTAACAGTAAACATGATGTAGATATTTAATACAGGGGAACACCTAACAGTAGACATGATGTAGATATTTAATACATGGGAACACCTAACAGTAGACATGATGTAGATATTTAATACATGGGAACACCTAACAGTAGACATGATGTAGATATTTAATACATGGGAACACCTAACAGTAGACATTAGGTGGATATTTAATACATGGGAACACCTAACAGTAGACATGATGTAGATATTTAATAGATGGGAACACCTAACAGTAGACATGATGTAGATATTTAATACATGGGAACACCTAACAGTAAACATGATGTAGATATTTAATACATGGGAACACCTAACAGTAGACATTAGGTGGATATTCTCCTGTCTTATAAAATATCAGACAACTCTCTAAAAAAAAGTTTCTAAAAAGGTTATGTCACTTGCTTCATTTTCTTTAAAAAAAGGTTGTTTACAGAACCTCTAGGGTTCCATATAAGAAGTGAGATTCTATATTGGAACCCTTTTTCTAATATAGAACTTGGCCCACAGTGGTCAGTCCCATTGGAGGTAGTGAGGGTTTAGTACCGACCAAGCTATACACATGATTCTACTGATCACCTGACCAACTCAGCTAATTGATCAACATCCCTGATTGATTCAATTAAAGTCTATTAAAAACTGACCTTCCGTTAAAGTTCAATATTAAATGATCACTAATTGATTGGATAAATTGAACCTGTTGGTCTCCCAGGCCTTAACAACAACAGGTCCATGTAGAAACCCTGTAGGACCAGGGCTGTTGTCTAGTCTACTGTGGAACCTGTTGGTCTCCCAGACCTTAACAACAACAGGTCCATGTAGAAACCCTCTAGGACCAGGGCTGTTGTCTAGTCTACTGTGGGACCTGTTGGTCTCCCAGGTCTTAACAACAACAGGTCCATGTAGAAACCCTCTAGGACCAGGGCTGTTGTCTAGTCTACTGTGGAACCTGTTGGTCTCCCAGACCTTAACAACAACAGGTCCATGTAGAAACCCTCTAGGACCAGGGCTGTTGTCTAGTCTACTGTGGAACCTGTTGGCCTCCCAGGCCTTAACAACAACAGGTCCATGTAGAAACCCTGTAGGACCAGGGCTGTTGTCTAGTCTACTGTGGAACCTGTTGGTCTCCCAGACCTTAACAACAACAGGTCCATGTAGAAACCCTCTAGGACCAGGGCTGTTGTCTAGTCTACTGTGGAACCTGTTGGTCTCCCAGGCCTTAACAACAACAGGTACCTGTAGAAACCCTCTAGGACCAGGGCTGTTGTCTAGTCTACTGTGGGACCTGTTAGTCTCCCAGGCCTTAACAACAACAGGTCCATGTAGAAACCCTCTAGGACCAGGGCTGTTGTCTAGTCTACTGTGGAACCTGTTGGTCTCCCAGGCCTTAACAACAACAGGTCCATGTAGAAACCCTCTAGGACCAGGGCTGTTGTCTAGTCTACTGTGGAACCTGTTGGTCTCCCAGACCTTAACAACAACAGGTCCATGTAGAAACCCTCTAGGACCAGGGCTGTTGTCTAGTCTACTGTGGAACCTGTTGGTCTCCCAGGCCTTAACAACAACAGGTCCATGTAGAAACCCTCTAGGACCAGGGCTGTTGTCTAGTCTACTGTGGAACCTGTTGGTCTCCCAGACCTTAACAACAACAGGTCCATGTAGAAACCCTCTAGGACCAGGGCTGTTGTCTAGTCTACTGTGGAACCTGTTGGTCTCCCAGGTCTTAACAACAACAGGTCCATGTAGAAACCCTCTAGGACCAGGGCTGTTGTCTAGTCTACTGTGGGACCTGTTGGTCTCCCAGGCCTTAACAACAACAGGTCCATGTAGAAACCCTGTAGGACCAGGGCTGTTTTCTAGTCTACTGTGGGACCTGTTGGTCTCCCAGACCTTAACAACAACAGGTCCATGTAGAAACCCTCTAGGACCAGGGCTGTTGTCTAGTCTACTGTGGAACCTGTTGGTCTCCCAGGCCTTAACAACAACAGGTCCATGTAGAAACCCTCTAGGACCAGGGCTGTTGTCTAGTCTACTGTGGAACCTGTTGGTCTCCCAGGCCTTAACAACAACAGGTCCATGTAGAAACCCTCTAGGACCAGGGCTGTTGTCTAGTCTACTGTGGAACCTGTTGGTCTCCCAGGCCTTAACAACAACAGGTCCATGTAGAAACCCTCTAGGACCAGGGCTGTTGTCTAGTCTACTGTGGAACCTGTTGGTCTCCCAGGCCTTAACAACAACAGGTCCATGTAGAAACCCTGTAGGACCAGGGCTGTTGTCTAGTCTACTGTGGAACCTGTTGGTCTCCCAGGCCTTAACAACAACAGGTCCATGTAGAAACCCTCTAGGACCAGGGCTGTTGTCTAGTCTACTGTGGAACCTGTTGGTCTCCCAGGCCTTAACAACAACAGGTCCATGTAGAAACCCTCTAGGACCAGGGCTGTTGTCTAGTCTACTGTGGAACTTGTTGGTCTCCCAGGCCTTAACAACAACAGGTCCATGTAGAAACCCTGTAGGACCAGGGCTGTTGTCTAGTCTACTGTGGAACCTGTTGGTCTCCCAGGCCTTAACAACAACAGGTCCATGTAGAAACCCTCTAGGACCAGGGCTGTTGTCTAGTCTACTGTGGAACCTGTTGGTCTCCCAGGCCTTAACAACAACAGGTCCATGTAGAAACCCTCTAGGACCAGGGCTGTTGTCTAGTCTACTGTGGAACCTGTTGGTCTCCCAGGCCTTAACAACAACAGGTCCATGTAGAAACCCTCTAGGACCAGGGCTGTTGTCTAGTCTACTGTGGAACCTGTTGGTCTCCCAGGCCTTAACAACAACAGGTCCATGTAGAAACCCTCTAGGACCAGGGCTGTTGTCTAGTCTACTGTGGAACCTGTTGGTCTCCCAGGTCTTAACAACAACAGGTCAATGTAGAAACCCTCTAGGACCAGGGCTGTTGTCTAGTCTACTGTGGAACCTGTTGGTCTCCCAGGCCTTAACAACAACAGGTCCATGTAGAAACCCTGTAGGACCAGGGCTGTTGTCTAGTCTACTGTGGAACCTGTTGGTCTCCCAGGCCTTAACAACAACAGGTCCATGTAGAAACCCTCTAGGACCAGGGCTGTTGTCTAGTCTACTGTGGAACCTGTTGGTCTCCCAGGCCTTAACAACAACAGGTCCATGTAGAAACCCTGTAGGACCAGGGCTGTTGTCTAGTCTACTGTGGAACCTGTTGGTCTCCCAGGTCTTAACAACAACAGGTCAATGTAGAAACCCTCTAGGACCAGGGCTGTTGTCTAGTCTACTGTGGAACCTGTTGGTCTCCCAGGCCTTAACAACAACAGGTCCATGTAGAAACCCTCTAGGACCAGGGCTGTTGTCTAGTCTACTGTGGAACCTGTTGGTCTCCCAGGCCTTAACAACAACAGGTCCATGTAGAAACCCTCTAGGACCAGGGCTGTTGTCTAGTCTACTGTGGAACCTGTTGGTCTCCCAGGCCTTAACAACAACAGGTCCATGTAGAAACCCTGTAGGACCAGGGCTGTTGTCTAGTCTACTGTGGAACCTGTTGGTCTCCCAGGCCTTAACAACAACAGGTCCATGTAGAAACCCTCTAGGACCAGGGCTGTTGTCTAGTCTACTGTGGAACCTGTTGGTCTCCCAGGCCTTAACAACAACAGGTCCATGTAGAAACCCTGTAGGACCAGGGCTGTTGTCTAGTCTACTGTGGAACCTGTTGGTCTCCCAGGCCTTAACAACAACAGGTCCATGTAGAAACCCTCTAGGACCAGGGCTGTTGTCTAGTCTACTGTGGAACCTGTTGGTCTCCCAGACCTTAACAACAACAGGTCCATGTAGAAACCCTCTAGGACCAGGGCTGTTGTCTAGTCTACTGTGGAACCTGTTGGTCTCCCAGGCCTTAACAACAACAGGTCCATGTAGAAACCCTCTAGGACCAGGGCTGTTGTCTAGTCTACTGTGGAACCTG
>NC_052308.1:80717697-80785197 GCF_016432855.1 Salvelinus namaycush
AAAGAGGCTGTGTTTAGACAGGCAGCTCAATTCTGATCTTTTTTTCAATAATTTGTATTTTTACTAATCAGAAACGAGATATGATGTAATTGGTCAAAAGACCAATTAATGTAACAAATATCAGAACTGGGCTGCTTGTGTAGACGCAGCCATGTTCACAAAATGGGTGAAAGAGCGTGAACGTTGTGTTGATTCCCACGTGTAGAAACATTAACACATAAGGAACTGAGAGTTGACAATGTAGCTATCTTGCTAACCTTATCTAGCTATCTTGCAACCCTTAGCTAGCTATCTTGCTAACTTTAGCTAGCTATCTTGCTAACCTTATCTTGCTAACCTTATCTAGCTATCTTGCTAACCTTAGCTAGCTATCTTGCTAACCGTATCGAGCTATCTTGCAACCCTTATCTAGCTATCTTGCTAACACTTAGCTAGCTATCTTGCTACCCTTAGCTAGCTATCTTGCTAACCTTAGCTAGATATCTTGCTACCCTTAGCTAGCTATCTTGCTAACCTTAGCTAGCTCTCTTGCTAACCTTAGCTAGCTATCTTGCAACCCTTAGCTAGCTATCTTGCAACCCTTATCTAACTATCTTGCTAACCTTATCTAGCTAGCTAATGTTATCATTTTTTTTACTACACCTTATTCTAAAGATTAGCCAGCTGGCTAGGCTATGCTGGATCTGGGGCTGGATTGGTCGTAAGTATTTAGTATCGTTATTCTATTGTCGTCTCCAAAAGGTTTGAAAGAGACATGCGTTTTTCTACATTGTAAAGTGGGAAGGGGATATCTCATCAATTGCACAACTGAATGCATTAAACCACAATGTTTATTTCGCATTTAACCCTGAATTTAACCCAAAACCCCTCTGAATCAGAGAGGTGGCTGCCTTCATCGACTTCCACTTGAGTGTTGAGGATCAGCGAAGTGGAGATGTTGTTTCAACAACCCTTCAGTCAGTACTACAGTCCACAAAAACACTTCAGTCAGTACTACAGTCCACAAAAACACTTCAGTCAGTACTACAGACCACAAAAACACTTCAGTCAGTACTACAGACCACAAAAACACTTCAGTCAGTACTACAGACCACAAAAACGCTTCAGTCAGTACTACAGACCACAAAAACACTTCTGTTGTGCTATTGCGCCTTCTTCACCACACTGTCTTTGTGGGTGGACCATTTCAGTTTGTCTGTGATGTATATGCCCAGGAACTTAAAACTTTTCCACCTTCTCCACCGCTGACCCTTCGATGTGGATAGGGGGGTGCTCCCTATGCTGTTTCCTGAAGTCCACGATCATCTCTTTTGTTTTGTTGACGTTGAGTGAGAGGTTGTTTTCCTGACACCACACTCTGAGTGCCCTCACCTCCTCCCTGTAGGCTGTCACATCGTTGTTGGTTATCAAGCCCACTACTGTTGTGTCGTTGTTAGAATATTTTATCAAGGGTTAAGATAAATGATTAAATAATTCTACCCAGAAACTTAACCATTAGGATTATTTGTTTGGTAGCATGTAGGGGGTTAGAAAGGAATGTCTGTGTGTGTGCCTAAAGAAAACTAAGGGATCATTAACCTATGGTTGAACCTCTAAGCTATAACTCTGAGGAGATAAGGTAGAATAGTTATTAAGAATTTTAGGAGACTGTCTGCAAACGGAATGAATGGGTTTCACATATAACCATTGAGGAAATTTAAAACTAATGATTTGAGGAAGTAGCTAGAAGTATCATAATTATTAGGTTTTGTTTGTAGTAAACGTTTGGGTTTGAGGGGATCTCCATGTTTCCCAGAGACTAGTGATCTTAAAGGGGTACACTCACATATGGAATATTAGGAGTTTTATTTTCTGAGTTTTAATTAAAAACGTGAATCCTTTAGATGAAGGGTTCTTTAATATGTCTAATATAGTGTGGAAAACGACTGTAAAAGGGTGGTATGATTCTTGACCTCTCAAGGCTTTCTCTGATGGTCGGATCAGCCTCATGGGAGGGCCATTTGGATGGAGATTGAGAGGTCATTTGTGATACTGATTTTAAGGTAAATTGAGTAATTGATAATTATGAATGAGTGTATAGTTCTTTTACATAGTGGTAATTTGAACCAATGAGAAGAAAGAAATGGCATAGCCTTGGATTAATTGTAGACGTATGTTAAGTATTTAGAACATAATCCAGGCCAACAGGACAGAGATAAATTACATTTGTGTTGATTCCGAATTATTTAGAACACAGAGATAACCTTAATTACTTTGGAGATGGCCACCATGGACAGGTACTTTTCCCAAAATCTATGAGTTCAGACAGTAAGACACTTAGTCAAGATTTGGCAACCACCCATATAATTGACAGACAGATAGGAGGAAGGAGGAGCCCTCCCCGCACTGCTAAAACCTTGAAGGTTTGGGAGCAGAGAGGAGAAGGTGGGGAAGGGGGGGCAGGAAATCAGCAAGATAGGAGGGACACAGACTGGGTCACGGTTACTGAGGGGAGACGAAAAGGGAATGAAAACCTAGTTGGTTTCAGGAACTAAGGGGCAGAGAACTCTTAAAGTAGATGAGACACTTGACAGAGAATTGATACAGGATAGACATGAACGCCCAAGGGAGTATCGGACATGTGGAGAATGAAAGGGGCGATCCTACATGATAAGGTCAGAACATGGGGATAATTTACTAATCTTACCTTAGTCATTGTTTAGAAGATTGTTGTTACCTGGGTAGAGCCAGGTATCAAAGGGGGGATGGGTAAATTGTGGCCTAGGATAGGACGGTGCCTAGGGGGACCTAGGATAGGACACTTTGTGGCCTATTGGATAATAAACTAATAAAAACATTTTTTTTCTAGCTAACAAGTTTGCATAGAAGTTGAAGTTATAATCAGATAGAACACATGAGAAAATGTTTGTTAACCAAACCCGTATGTCCAAGATTTTGTGTCCAACAGGTGAATGACAGGAGAAGGTGATTCACTCAATCCAACCAGGAGACTGGGGGGGAATCCAGTCCCTGAGGAGAATAGACGGGAAGCAGCCCGTTGAGAAGGCCCATACCAGGTTATGTTAAAACCACCGCCTTTGCCATTAGAATAGCTGAGAGAGTCACCTGGGTCCACGTTACCCACTGCAAGAAGGTATGTACACATATAAGCACTGCTGATCACACACAGAGTTAGGAGAAGAACCGAGAACCAACAGGGTCCGGGGGTTACCTCGTTAAACGAAGATTTCCTACCCCGACAGTTCCACACTATGTGTGCTCCTAGAAGTGTGAGTATGGGGTGGTACCTAGCAGACCGACTAAGGGCAGGAGAGGGTTGGCGGTTTCTGGGAAGAGTAGGGGCTCTGAGCTGCATCCTAGTCTTTGAAACCTTTCTGATTATCCAAATCAACCACCTGGAGGTACTAGTTATATGACGCCATTGTCATTGATAAGAAGTAAAAGATAAACTATATAATTCACTGATAAGTGAAAAACAAAATAAGGAGTCAAAGAAGATCATGATGTAGGCTTTAAGGTAAACATTACACAATTACCTAGGAAAGCAAATAACTGTACAGGGATTGGGATGGCCAGATTGAACTCGGCCAACCCACCTCGGTTCACTTTAACTTCTGATGAGTGCCAGTGTTAAAGATACAAGAATGGCACCGAGAACTTAGATGATTTGAATGGCTGAAAGGTAATCGTTAATGTGACAGAGTTAGGTTTGGAAGGACAGGAGACAATTCTTAACCTCACAGCACCTATAACTGATGTAGGGTGGGCTCGTACCAGCAAGGGACGCATACGACAGAAACTACCAGAAAGGGTGGTTAGGAACTTGTGCCCCGGGATTATTGGTCCAACCAGTTTGAGTTAGTCATCAGAGGCCAGTTATAGGAGGCTAAAGTAGATACAGGAGGAGTTTTGACCAGGATGTGAGTTTAGATGGATGCTATTGGCATCCTCCTACAGATGAATACAAAGCTATGGATCAAATAGGTGAAGATTTAACCACTACATTATATTGATGGTTGACAATATAAATAAATATGGATTGGATTAATGACATCTATTATAAGCAACAGAGATTCGTTAATGAGAATGGTGATGCAGTAAAGAGTTCTCTGACCAATTATCCGCCACCTCCCTCATGGCCTGGTAAAATAGACTGACTCTCGATATGTAAATTGGCAGAAAAGGGCTGGCAGAAAAGGGCGGGGTATGTAGAATGATTGGGATTCATTGCTGTATGTTTATTTTTTTAAATAACACAGCTCCAGACGGATCAGTGACCACGGCTCTGGCAGAGAACTAGGGGGTGGATAATTCTCTTACAAATTGATTTGACAGTATGTTTGGGAAATGGAAAATTGTCATAATCACTGTGTTGTGGGCCACTTTCACCTGTTTGAGTGTTTTGGTTCTGTGTGAATGCTGTTTGATTCTGGGTGTGAAAGGTCTCATTTCCAGGACCCTGGAGAAATCGATGACAATAGAGATGATGAAATACGTGCTCTGAACAGTGGAAAGGGGAATACTGGTTCCCAGACAGAGGATGGATCCGGCTACTTTGAGACATTTTTAAATGTTTAGTTCCCTTCTTGTTTTTATGTTTAGACTGTTTTTTTTAATGAAGATTATAACGAAAATTCTGACAAAAAGTTATGATTCTGATGTAGGCCTGGAACAGTCAATGTCAATACATAGATTGTTTTTTTGTGTGTGGTAGATTTTGAGTATAATGGATAAATCGAATGTAAATACATGTATTGTTTTGGTATATTTTTGTATAAAATTAATGTTTACATATAGTGTTTGATATGTCAGGATGAATTATTTAGTCATTAAGGGTGGATTGTTAGAATATTTTATCAAGGGTTAAGATAAATTAATTTAATTAATTCATTTGGTTTTCTGTATCTGGGGGGGGGGGGGGGGGGGCGGACTGGAACTGTCAGCTAAGTGGTAATAAACTGGTGAAAGGCTTCAGGAGATAATCCAGATTAGTGTGTATGTATGTGCGTTAGTAATAGAAGGGATAAAACGAATGGTTTTTGTAAGAGAGTACTCTCGAGAATAAACACTATTGATTACATTTGGACACGGGTCTATGTCTATTTTATGCAAATCAGGATCTTACAAATTCTTATAAACGGACAGAGTGTTTGCTTTGTATAAATAAATTGGTTAATGAACATATAGGAAACAAATTCCTTCATCAGTCGTCTGCAAACTTGATGATTGAGTTGGAGGCGTGCATGGCCACGCAGTCATGGGTGAACAGGGAGTTCAGTAGGGGGCTGAGCACACAACATTGTGGGGCCCCAGTGTTGAGGGTTAGTGAAGTGGAGATGTTGTTTCCTACCTTCACCACCTTGGGGCGGGCCATCAGAAAGTCCAGGACCCAGTTGCACAGTGAGGGGTTGAGACCCAGGGCCTCCAGCTTGATGATGAGCTTGGAGGGTACTATGGTGTTGAATGCTGAGCTATAGTCAATGAACAGCATTCTGACATAGGTGTTCCTTTTGTCCAAATGGGACAGGGCAGTGTGCAGTGTGGTGGTGATTGTGTCATCTGTGGGCCTGGTGGGGCTGTATTTACTGTAGTTTTTACACACTAGTGTGTTTTTTTGTGTGTTTTTTCAACATCATATAGTAAGTAGTGCACATGATCAAGGGATACTACAGTGTGTAGTATAGTATTCTACAGTATACTACTACAACATCATATAGTAAGTACTGCACATGATCAAGGGATACTACAGTGTGTAGTATAGTATTGTACAGTATACTACTACAACATCATATAGTAAGTACTGCACATGATCAAGGGATACTACAGTGTGTAGTATAGTATTCTACAGTATACTACTACAACATCATATAGTAAGAACTGCACATGATCAAGGGATACTACAGTGTGTACTATAGTATTCTACAGTATACTACTACAACATCATATAGTAAGAACTGCACATGATCAAGGGATACTACAGTGTGTACTATAGTATTCTACAGTATAATACTACAACATCATATAGTAAGAACTGCACATGATCAAGGGATACTACAGTGTGTACTATAGTATTCTACAGTATACTACTAAAACATCATATAGTAAGTACTGGTCCGTGGGGCGACGCACAATTGGCATAGCGTCGTCCGGGTTAGGGAGGGTTTGGCCGGTAGGGAGGGTTTGGCCGGTAGGGAGGGTTTGGCCGGTAGGGAGGGTTTGGCCGGTAGGGAGGGTTTGGCCAGTAGGGAGGGTTTGGCCGGTAGGGAGGGTTTGGCCGGTAGGGAGGGTTTGGCCGGTAGGGAGGGTTTGGCCGGTAGGGAGGGTTTGGCCGGTAGGGAGGGTTTGGCCAGTAGGGAGGGTTTGGCCGGTAGGGATATCCTTGTCTCAGTATGTAAAAATGTAATAAAAATGTATGCACTCTACTGTAAGTCGCTCTGGATAAGAGCGTTTGCTAAATGACTAAAATGTCTAAAATGTAAATGTACTGCACATGATCAAGGGATACTACATTTTCTATAGAATTCTATAGTAAGTACTGTAGGCTGTATCACATCCGGCCGTGATTGGGAATCCCATAGGGCGGCACACAATTGGCCATCATTGTACTGTAAATAAGAATTAGTTCTTAACTGACTTGCCTAGTTAAAGGTTACATTTTTTTTAACCTTAAATAAACTGTGGTATTCTATAGTAAACTGTAGTATTTTCCTTTTGGGTGGGGACGCGCTGTACCCAAGTGAACGAATGGCAGGAATCAATGCATTTGAGCATTCTCAGTATGGAGCAGTATGTTGATATTTCCTGCTTCCTGCATTCGTTGTTACTAAACAGTACGTTCTAAATGGTATGTAGTACTACTAATACACAGTATGTAGTTTTAGTAAGTAGTAGGCAAGACAGATTTCAGATACGGCCAATAATAATGCCACCTTTGTCCTCTCTAGCATGACCAACTAGTGACTATCCTCTTGGCTAGTGTCTGTTGTGTTGTAATCTCATGGCTTCCAATTCTAGCATTCTGCTGTATCATTTTAACATTCTAGCATTCTAACATTCTGCTGTATCATTTTAACATTCTAGCATTCTAACATTCTGCTGTATCATTTTAACATTCTAGCATTCTAACATTCTGCTGTATCATTTTAACATTCTAGCATTCTAACATTCTGCTGTATCATTTTAACATTCTAGCATTCTAACATTCTGCTGTATCATTTTAACATTCTAGCATTCTAACATTCTGCTGTATCATTTTAACATTCTAGTATTCCAACATTCTGACATGCTAACAGATGAGGTCACAAATTGTTAATTTTCTCTGAACAAAACATTCCACGAGGAATGAGGAACACCTGAAAAAAACACTTCCAGACACACTGATTAACCCCAACACTGATACCACACAATAATAGGTTGCAGTTGTAGCAGATATTTAATCTGGACACAGGTCAAAACATAATAACAAGTCATGTTCAGTTGAAATGAATCACATCCGGTTTGTTTCTCCGCTGCTGTCTGTCAGCATGGTAACAGAATGAGTCCTCTGTTGCTCTCTGTCAGCATGGTAACAGAATGAGTCCGCTGATGCTCTCTGTCAGCATGATAACAGAATGAGTCCGCTGCTGTCTGTCAGCATGGTAACAGAATGAGTCCTCCGCTGCTCTCTGTCAGCATGGTAACAGAATGAGTCCTCTGCTGCTGTCTGTCAGCATGGTAGCAGAATGAGTCCGCTGCTGTCTGTCAGCATGGTAACAGAATGAGTCCTCTGATGCTCTCTGTCAGCATGGTAACAGAATGAGTCCGCTGCTGTCTGTCAGCATGGTAGCAGAATGAGTCTTCTGATGCTCTCTGTCAGCATGGTAACAGAATGAGTCCTCTGCTGCTGTCTGTCAGCATGGTAACAGAATGAGTTCTCTGCTGCTGTCTGTCAGCATGGTAACAGAATGAGTCCTCCGCTGCTGTCTGTCAGCATGGTAACAGAATGAGTTCTCTGCTGCTGTCTGTCAGCATGGTAACAGAATGAGTCCTCTGCTGTCTGTCAGCATGGTAACAGAATGAGTCATTCACTGCTGTCTGTCAGCATGGTAACAGAATGAGTCCCTTGCTGCTCTCTGTCAGCATGGTAACAGAATGAGTCATTCACTGCTGTCTGTCAGCATGGTAACAGAATGAGTCCTTCACTACTGTCTTTCAGCATGGTAACAGAATGAGTCCTCTGCTGCTGTCTGTCAGCATGGTAACAGAATGAGTCCTCTGCTGCTATCTGTCAACATGGTAACAGAATGAGTCCCTTGCTGCTCTCTGTCAGCATGGTAACAGAATGAGTCATTCACTGCTGTCTGTCAGCATGGTAACAGAATGAGTCCTTCACTACTGTCTTTCAGCATGGTAACAGAATGAGTCCTCTGCTGCTGTCTGTCAGCATGGTAACAGAATGAGTTCTCTGCTGCTGTCTGTCAGCATGGTAACAGAATGAGTCCTCTGCTGCTGTCTGTCAGCATGGTAACAGAATGAGTCCTCTGCTGCTGTCTGTCAGCATGGTAACAGAATGAGTCCTCCGCTGCTGTCTGTCAACATGGTAACAAAATGAGTCCTCTGCTGCTGTCTGTCAGCATGGTAACAGAATGAGTCCTCCGCTGCTGTCTGTCAGCATGGTAACAGAATGAGTCCTCCGCTGCTGTCTGTCAGCATGGTAACAGAATGAGTCCTCTGCTGCTGTCTGTCAGCATGGTAACAGAATGAGTCCTCTGCTGCTGTCTGTCAGCATGGTAACAGAATGAGTCCCTTGCTGTTTACGATCAAACACGTTCCCAGTCATTAGTAACACAGTGTTTACGATCAAACACGTCCCCAGTCATTAATCCCACAGTGTTACAATCAAACACGTTCCCAGTCATTAATCCCACAGTGTTACGATCAAACACGTCCCCAGTCATTAGTCACACAGTGTTTACAATCAAACACGTTCCCAGTCAATAATCCCACAGTGTTACAATCAAACACGTTCCCAGTCAATAATCACACAGTGTTACAATCAAACACGTTCCCAGTCAATAATCACACAGTGTTACAATCAAACACGTTCCAGTCATTAATCCCACAGTGTTACAATCAAACACGTTCCCAGTCATTAATCCCACAGTGTTACGATCAAACACGTTCCCAGTCATTAATCCCACAGTGTTACAATCAAACACGTTCCCAGTCATTAATCCCACAGTGTTACGATCAAACACGTCCCCAGTCATTAGTCACACAGTGTTTACAATCAAACACGTTCCCAGTCATTAATCCCACAGTGTTACAATCAAACACGTTCCCAGTCAATAATCACACAGTATTACAATCAAACACGTCCCCAGTCATTAGTCACACAGTGTTACAATCAAACACGTTCCCAGTCATTAATCCCACAGTGTTACGATCAAACACGTTCCCAGTCAATAATCACACAGTGTTACGATCAAACGCGTCCCCAGTCAAAAATCACACAGTGTTGTGAATAATGTATTTCCTTTGTGATAGAATGTGACCCAGTGATGCGGTGAGCCAGACAGACAGACAGATCCCTGGATAAAGTGACGGGGCAGCAATGACAATCTATGGATGCGTCTGAAATGACACCCTATTTACTATGGGCTCTGGTCTACAGTAGTGTACTATAATAGGGAATAGGGCCCTGGTCAAAAGTAGTACACTATAATAGGGAATAGGGTGCCATTTGGGATGCACATCTCTACTAACGGAGGATAAACTGCTTTGTAAACACCAGTGGGCAGGATCACCGTGGGCTGTCAATCACAGGCAGTGAGCCAATGGGCGTAGTTTCCCAACTGTCTGTAGGGAGAGAAATAGGTCCCACTGTGTTGATGATACAACAGACAGTCTATCGATTCAGGATGTGTGTGTGTGTGTGTTTATCCCTCCCGGTGATCATCTCCCCTATAGATTGGTGATTACCTCCAAGGCCTCTCTGTCTCTCTCTCTCTGACGTCATCTGACAATCCACAGAGTTCACAGGCTTGTTATATGGTCTGATATAATGTCCGCAGAGTCTCGACTTAAAGGAGAGGTGTCCCCTCTTAAAGGGAGGCTGTCTGTTTTCTCACCCCCACCATCTGGTCTTAAAGGTGAGGTGTCCACTCTGCTGTCCACAGAGACAGTGCTTAAAGGGAAGATGTCCAAGAATTGCCTTAAAGGGAGGTGTCCAATCTGGGTGTCCAATCTGTCCCCAAAGGCCGGTCTTAAATGCAAGGTGTCTCTTCTGTCCGCAGACGCTATAGGCCATAAAGGGAGGGTGACCCCTCGTTCGTCCTCAGAGTGTCTTCTTAAAGGGAGTGTGTCCTTCCTACCCCCACAGTCTCTATTTAAAGGGGAGGTGTCCATTATGTCCCCACAGACGGTCCGTATAGAGAGTGTTTGTGGCCTGTCAGGATGACTGGGTAGTAAGAAGTTCTCACACATACTGGGGCTGGACTTGTACCAGTCAGACAGACTGTTATCAGACCCGTCCTCCATCTTGCCTGGCCCCCCTGTACCCCTGGAGAAGGTAAACAACTTAGGAATGGTTGCCGTGGACGCGGCCACGGTTGCCGCAGCTACTCCTCCCTCGGCGGCAGTGGTCGTGGCGGAGTTGGCGAAAGAGGAACCAAAGAGAGCAGCGATCCGGCGGTGGTAGTGGGTACGGAACACCTTGGCCCCACGGTGGAGGTCACCTGTGAAGGGATAGAAGAAGAAGAGGACAGAACAAACAGGATGTTATTTTGGGAACAGATGCATTAAAAAGAACATCCCAACATCTAAATACTAACGGAGACTACATCTAAATACTAACGGAGACTACATCTAAATACTAACGGAGACTCTACATCTAAATACTAACGGAGACTACATCTAAATACTAACGGAGACTACATCTAAATACTAACGGAGACTCTACATCTAAATACTAACGGAGACTACATCTAAATACTAACGGAGACTACATCTAAATACTAACGGAGACTACATCTAAATACTAACGGAGACTCTACATCTAAATACTAACGGAGACTCTACATCTAAATACTAACGGAGACTCTACATCTAAATACTAACGGAGACTACATCTAAATACTAACGGAGACTCTACATCTAAATACTAACGGAGACTCTACATCTAAATACTAACGGAGGCTCTACATCTAAATACTAACGGAGACTCTACATCTAAATACTAACGGAGACTCTACATCTAAATACTAACGGAGACTCTACATCTAAATACTAACGGAGACTCTACATCTAAATACTAACGGAGACTCTACATCTAAATACTAACGGAGACTCTACATCTAAATACTAACGGAGACTCTACATCTAAATACTAACGGAGACTACATCTAAATACTAACGGAGACTCTACATCTAAATACTAACGGAGACTCTACATCTAAATACTAACGGAGGCTCTACATCTAAATACTAACGGAGACTCTACATCTAAATACTAACGGAGACTCTACATCTAAATACTAACGGAGACTCTACATCTAAATACTAACGGAGACTCTACATCTAAATACTAACGGAGACTCTACATCTAAATACTAACGGAGACTCTACATCTAAATACTAACGGAGACTCTACATCTAAATACTAACGGAGACTCTACATCTAAATACTAACGGAGACTCTACATCTAAATACTAACGGAGACTCTACATCTAAATACTAACGGAGACTCTACATCTAAATACTAACGGAGACTCTACATCTAAATACTAACGGAGACTCTACATCTAAATACTAACGGAGACTCAACATCTAAATACTAACGGAGACTCAACATCTAAATACTAACGGAGACTCTACATCTAAATACTAACGGAGACTCTACATCTAAATACTAACGGAGACTCTACATCTAAATACTAACGGAGACTCTACATCTAAATACTAACGGAGACTCAACATCTAAATACTAACGGAGACTCTACATCTAAATACTAACGGAGACTCTACATCTAAATACTAACGGAGACTCTACATCTAAATACTAACGGAGACTCTACATCTAAATACTAACGGAGACTCTACATCTAAATACTAACGGAGACTCTACATCTAAATACTAACGGAGACTCTACATCTAAATACTAACGGAGACTCAACATCTAAATACTAACGGAGACTCTACATCTAAATACTAACGGAGACTCTACATCTAAATACTAACGGAGACTCTACATCTAAATACTAACGGAGACACAACATCTAAATACTAACGGAGACTACATCTAAATACTAACGGAGACTACATCTAAATACTAACGGAGACTCTACATCTAAATACTAACGGAGACTACATCTAAATACCAACTGAGACTACATCTAAATACTAACGGAGACTACATCTAAATACCAGCTGAGACTACATCTAAATACTAACGGAGACTACATCTAAATACTAACGGAGACTACATCTAAATACTAACGGAGACTCTACATCTAGTGAATGCTGGCTGTTTTTCACTTACGGAATGGATATTCATTCATTCATTCATACATTTCAATGAGTTATGAACAGAATATGACGTCATAAGAACCAGGAAGTCCTGATGAATGAGTACACAGCAGAGTCCTACCTATGAAACAGTAACAGATAGGGTTGAGGCTGGAGTTGGTGAGGCCCAGCCACTGGGCAAAGGGCTGGGTCTGCATGAGCCAAGATGGCGGATGCTGCACTCGGTCGATCCAGAACTCAGCCAGATACAGGGGCAGCCAGGAAACAGCAAACAGCAGGACCAGGGCCACCACCATTTTGGCGATCTTCTTCCTCGTCTTGAGGCACTCAGTGTGCAGCGCTCGGCTTCGAGAGTCGAGTTCCGTAAACATCCGCTTCCCGTCCCCCCAGAGCCGGCGACCAGTCAGGAAGCCGATGGTGAGGTTAAAGGTCACGGGGATGCAGTAGAGCGCCACGAAGAGCAGGACGGTGTAGCCCTGTTTCAGACGCGGCCCCGGCCACACCTCCTGGCACACAGGGATCACAAACGACGCCCCCAGGCTGATCTCATCTCGCCGGTTCATGAACACCAATGGGGAGCAGATCGCTGATGACACCACCCACACCACGGCGACCGTCCCTAGGATCCGGCGGCGGGTGAAGAGGGAGCGGGCACGGAGCGGGCAGCGTACACTGAAGTAACGATTGACACTGATGACCGTAAGCGTTAGCACGCTAGCCGACACGGAGACGGCCTGGGTGAAGGGGACCGCTCGGCAGAGGAAGTCCCCGTAGACCCAGGCCGAGTAGATCTGGTGACCCAGCGTTATGGGCATGCAGACACACACCACGGCCAGGTCACACACCGCCAGGTTAACCAGGAGGTACCGTGTGGCGCTGACCGCGGCTAGCCTCTCGCTACGTCGGTTGGTCAGCACCTTCATTGACATGATGTTCCCTACGAACCCCACCAGGAAGGACAGGCAGTACATGAGTGTCAGAGCCACCGTGGTCGGCTCATGGACCGTCCATAACAAGCTGGTCAGCTCTGAACCATCAGGAGAGAGGAGGGAGGAGGGGAAGAGGGACGAGGAGGAGGAGAAGAGGGGAGGATCAGGAGGGTAGAAGGAGGAAGACGGGAGGAGAGAGTCAGGGGGAAGGAGGGATGAGGAGGAGGATGAGGGGAGGAGGAGGGAGTCGTAGAAGCTGTAACTGTTGTTGAGTCTGGCCTGTGTGGCGTTCTCTACATGCAGCAGAGGAGTGAAGCTGAGTTGGGCTGATAACAGGTCCAGGGTCAGCTTCATGGTGCTGTCTTGTCCCCTCAAGGCTTGCTCTGACTGTCAACACTGACCTCAGTGCGGCCCTTATATAATGCTACTCATTACACTGCAGCAGCGGTAGAGGACTGTATCATCAGGATTTATGCGCACGGTTAGGGGTAAGTCCGAGCTACTTGAGATATGTGTTCTTAACATGGGATAAGGATAAGGGATAAAAGGTCAAAGTTACTTAGGCTAAGGTTAGGGGTAAGATTAGGAACTGGCTCTATCTTCAGAAACAAACAGCAACACACTTGTCCTTATCTTACTAGCACTTGCACCTCTTATCTTACTAGCACCTCTTATCTTACTAGCACGTCTTATATTACTAGCACCTCTTATCTTACTAGCACCTCTTATCTTACTAACACGTCTTATTTTACTAACACGTCTTATCTTACTAGCACGTCTTATATTACTAGCACGTCTTATATTACTAGCACTAACACGTCTTATCTTACTAGCACGTCTTATCTTACTAACACGTCTTATCTTACTAGCACGTCTTATCTTACTAGCACATCTTATCTTACTAGCGCGTCTTATCTTACTAGCACGTCTTATCTTACTGGCACCTCTTATCTTACTAGCACATCTTATCTTACTAGCACGTCTTAACTTACTAGCACCTCTTATCTTACTAGCACGTCTTATCTTACTAACACGTCTTATCTTACCAGCACGTCTTATCTTACTAGCACCTCTTATCTTACTAACACTGACTTTGCAGAAATCTGCTTTATTGAGGAAACATTTGACTTACTAGAAGTGTGAGAGGTGGTTGTCTCACCTAGCTACCTTAAAATGAATGCACTCGCTGTCAATAACTGGGGATAAGAGCGTCTGCTAAATGACTGACATGGTCATGGACATTTATGAGCAAGTACACAAGGTATTTGTTCTTCATTTTCAGTAGAGGACACAACCTGTGATGACTGTGATATGTGGTTGTTTTACCTACCTGACGCTAGTTGAAAGCCCTGACTGGGTAAAAGCGTCTGCTGTTATCAGTCAATGTAAATGTAAAACGGTTTGTATTGTCAGAATCTATGAGCAAGTAGTAGTACACAAGCTATTTGTTCTTGATTTGGGATACAGATTTAAAAGTATGGAGTTAAGGCTAGGGTTAGGGGGTTAGATTAGGTAAGATTAGGGAACCGTTAAGGTTAGGGTTAGGGGGTAAGATTAGGTTAGATTAGGAAGGATTTAAGGTTAGGGTTAGGGGGTTAGATTAGGTAAGATTAGGGAAGCGTTAAGGTTAGGGTTAGGGGGTAAGATTAGGTTAGATTAGGAAAGATTTAAGGTTAGGGTTAGGGGGTAAGATTAGGTTAGATTAGGAAGGATTTAAGGTTAGGGTTAGGGGGTAAAATTAGATTAGATTAGGAAGGATTTAAGGTTAGGGTTAGGGGGTAAGATTGGGTAAGATTAGGAAAGGGTTCAGGGGTAAGATTGGGGTTAGATTGGGAAAGATTTAAGGTTAGGCTTAGTGTCTAGAATCTAATTTGTGGTGGTAAAGTGCCATAGTACATCCGTACATATGTGGTGACCAGACGGTGATGACCATCACTGATTCTAGGTCAGGTTCATGGTGTCCTCAAGCACCCGTTTGACCAGGTTTCTCTGTCAGAACTGATCTCAGTGCAGCCCTTATGCAACCAACACATTACTATTCTTCAGCGATGCGCTCTGATCTAGGACCAGATCCTGATGGTCCTCGTCATCACCCTCAGGGCAGGTGGTCGCAGTCCTTCTGGGCTCATTTCTCTCTCATTGCCTCATGTTTCTTGCTCTCTCTCTCTCTCTCTCTATGTCCCTCTCTCCTCTCTCTTTCTCTCTCTATGTCCCTATCTCCTCTCTCTCTCTCTCTCTCTCTCTCGTTCCCTCTCTCTCTCTCTCTCTATGTCCCTCTCTCCTCTCTCTTTCTCTCTCGCTCGCTCTCGTTCCCTCTCTATGCCCCTCTCTCCTCTCTCTTTCTCTCTCTCTCTATGTTCCTATCTCCTCTCTCTTGTTCTCTCTCTCTCTCTTTATGTCCCTATCTCCTCTCTCTTGTTCTCTCTCTCTCTATGTCCCTATCTCCTCTCTCTTTTTCTCTCTCTCTATGTCCCTATCTCCTCTCTCTTTCTCTCTCGCTCTCTCTCGTTCCCTCTCTATCGTTCCCTCTCTCTCGTTCCCTCTCTCTCTCGTTCCCTCTTTCTCTCTCTCTCTCGTTCCCTCTTTCTCTCTCTCTCTCTCTCGTTCCCTCTTTCTCTCTCTCTCTCGTTCCCCCTCTCTCTCTCTCTCGTTCCCTCTCTCTCTCTCTCTCGTTCCCTCTCTCTCTCCCTCTCTGTATTTTTCTCTCTCCCCTCTTCAGCCCCTCAGTTTCTTTTTCTCACTTTCTCATTCCCTCTCTCGTTTTACTCCCTTTCTCCCAAACCTCCAGGGAGGATGTCTATCTTCCTATTTTGCCTCGTTCCCTCTCTTCTTCTCTCCTTCCTCCCACCTCCAGGGTTGAGGAAAGCCGTCAATGTATCTGTGGACAGAGGGAGAAACAAGCACAGGCGTTTGGCACCTGTCTTCATTTAAAAGCAGGCTTCTGCAGCAACAAACAGGAACAGACATTTTTTTCCTAAAAAATAAAGACGGAGAAATGCTTTCCGCATCACATCATTTACTCACGTTTGTTAAACACAGTTGTAGACTGGACCTGTGTTTCAATACAAGACAGATGAGAGAATGTTATCCTATGAAACAGTTTGAGGAAAATAATCCTGCATCAACTGGAAATGTTCATTATTATGTGGATTATAATAAATATTTTTGATCGGACAAATTAAGTCTGAAGTTGGAAATGACAAACTTTAGAAGCCTTTTTGAACTTCAAATACACAACACGTTTGCCTTTCCTGCTTAGCAGGAATATTCTCAGCAACAAAAGAGTAATCCAATTAAGGACGTAACATCTGTAGAAGGACCTGTGTTTCAGTACAGGACAGAGAAAGGTTAGCCTATGCTGGATGTACTGTATGTCATTTCACACTATGCTGGATGTACTGTATGTCATATCACACTATGCTGGATGTACTGTATGTCATATCACACTATGCTGTATGTACTGTATGTCATATCACACTATGCTGTATGTACTGTAAATCATATCACACTATGCTGGATGTACTGTATGTCATATCACACTATGCTGGATGTACTGTATGTCATATCACACTATGCTGGATGTACTGTAAGTCATATCACACTATGCTGGATGTACTTTATGTCATATCACACTATGCTGGATGTACTGTATGTCATATCACACTATGCTGGATGTACTGTATGTCATATCACACTATGCTGTATGTACTGTATGTCACATCACACTATGCTGTATGTACTGTAAATCATATCACACTATGCTGGATGTACTGTATGTCATATCACACTATGCTGGATGTACTGTATGTCATATCACACTATGCTGGATGTACTGTATGTCATATCACACTATGCTGTATATACTGTAAATCATATCACACTATGCTGGATGTACTGTATGTCATATCACACTATGCTGGATGTACTGTATGTCATATCACACTATGCTGGATGTACTGTATGTCATATCACACTATGCTGGATGTACTGTATGTCATATCACACTATGCTGTATGTACTGTAAATCATATCACATTATGCTGGATGTACTGTATGTCATATCACACTATGCTGGATGTACTGTATGTCATATCACACTATGCTGGATGTACTGTATGTCATATCACACTATGCTGGATGTACTGTATGTCATATCACACTATGCTGGATGTACTGTATGTCATATCACACTATTGCTGGATGTACTGTATGTCATATCACACTATGCTGGATGTACTGTATGTCATATCACACTATGCTGGATGTACTGTATGTCATATCACACTATGCTGGATGTACTGTATGTCATATCACACTATGCTGTATGTCATATCACACTATGCTGGATGTACTGTATGTCATATCAGACTATGCTGGATGTACTGTATGTCATATCACACTATGCTGAATGTACTGTATGTCATATCACACTATGCTGTATGTACTGTATGTCATATCACACTATGCTGGATGTACTGTATGTCATATCACACTATGCTGGATGTACTGTATGTCATATCACACTATGCTGTATGTACTGTATGTCATATCACACTATGCTGTATGTACTGTAAATCATATCACACTATGCTGGATGTACTGTATGTCATATCACACTATGCTGGATGTACTGTATGTCATATCACACTATGCTGGATGTACTGTATGTCATATCACACTATGCTGTATGTACTGTAAATCATATCACACTATGCTGGATGTACTGTATGTCATATCACACTATGCTGGATGTACTGTATGTCATATCACACTATGCTGGATGTACTGTATGTCATATCACACTATGCTGGATGTACTGTATGTCATATCACACTATGCTGTATGTACTGTAAATCATATCACATTATGCTGGATGTACTGTATGTCATATCACACTATGCTGGATGTACTGTATGTCATATCACACTATGCTGGATGTACTGTATGTCATATCACACTATGCTGGATGTACTGTATGTCATAGCACACTATGCTGGATGTACTGTATGTCATATCACACTATGCTGGATGTACTGTATGTCATATCACACTATGCTGGATGTACTGTATGTCATATCACACTATGCTGGATGTACTGTATGTCATATCACACTATGCTGGATGTACTGTATGTCATATCACACTATGCTGTATGTCATATCACACTATGCTGGATGTACTGTATGTCATATCAAACTATGCTGGATGTACTGTATGTCATATCACACTATGCTGAATGTTCTGTATGTCATATCACACTATGCTGTATGTACTGTATGTCACATCACACTATGCTGGATGTACTGTATGTCATATCACACTATGCTGGATGTACTGTATGTCATATCACACTATGCTGTATGTACTGTATGTCACATCACACTATGCTGGATGTACTGTATGTCATATCACACTATGCTGGATGTACTGTATGTCATATCACACTATGCTGGATGTACTGTATGTCATATCACACTATGCTGGATGTACTGTATGTCATATCACACTATGCTGGATGTACTGTATGTCATATCACACTATGCTGGATGTACTGTATGTCACATCACACTATGCTGGATGTACTGTATGTCACATCACAATATGCTGGATGTACTGTATGTCATATCACACTATGCTGGATGTACTGTATGTCATATCACACTATGCTGGATGTACTGTATGTCATATCACACTATGCTGGATGTACTGTATGTCATATCACACTATGCTGGATGTCATATCACACTATGCTGGATGTACTGTATGTCATATCACACTATGCTGGATGTACTGTATGTCATATCACACTATGCTGAATGTACTGTATGTCATATCACACTATGCTGTATGTACTGTATGTCATATCACACTATGCTGGATGTACTGTATGTCATATCACACTATGCTGGATGTACTGTATGTCATATCACACTATGCTGTATGTCATATCACACTATGCTGGATGTCATATCACACTATGCTGGATGTACTGTATGTCATATCACACTATGCTGGATGTACTGTATGTCATATCACACTATGCTGAATGTACTGTATGTCATATCACACTATGCTGTATGTACTGTATGTCGTATCACACTATGCTGGATGTACTGTATGTCATATCACACTATGCTGGATGTACTGTATGTCACATCACACTATGCTGGATGTACTGTATGTCATATCACACTATGCTGGATGTACTGTATGTCATATCACACTATGCTGGATGTACTGTATGTCATATCACACTATGCTGGATGTACTGTATGTCATATCACACTATGCTGGATGTACTGTATGTCATATCACACTATGCTGGATGTACTGTATGTCACATCACACTATGCTGGATGTACTGTATGTCACATCACAATATGCTGGATGTACTGTATGTCATATCACACTATGCTGGATGTACTGTATGTCATATCACACTATGCTGGATGTACTGTATGTCATATCACACTATGCTGGATGTACTGTACGTCATATCACACTATGCTGGATGTACTGTATGTCATATCACACTATGCTGGATGTACTGTATGTCATATCACACTATGCTGTATGTCATATCACACTATGCTGTATGTCATATCACACTATGCTGTATGTAATATCACACTATGCTGGATGGACTGTATGTCATATCACACTATGCTGAATGTTATATCACACTATGCTGGATGGACTGTATGTCATATCACACTATGCTGGATGTCATATCACACTATGCTGGATGTACTGTATGTCATATCACACTATGCTGGATGTACTGTATGTCATATCACACTATGCTGGATGTCATATCACACTATGCTGGATGTACTGTACGTCATATCACACTATGCTGGATGTACTGTATGTCATATCACACTATGCTGGATGTACTGTATGTCATATCACACTATGCTGGATGTACTGTATGTCATATCACACTATGCTGTATGTCATATCACACTATGCTGGATGTACTGTATGTCATATCACACTATGCTGGATGTACTGTATGTCATATCACACTATGCTGGATGTACTGTATGTCATATCACACTATGCTGTATGTCATATCACACTATGCTGAATGTCATATCACACTATGCTGGATGTACTGTATGTCATATCACACTATGCTGGATGTACTGTATGTCATATCACACTATGCTGGATGTACTGTATGTCATATCACACTATGCTGGATGTACTGTATGTCACATCACACTATGCTGGATGTACTGTATGTCACATCACAATATGCTGGATGTACTGTATGTCATATCACACTATGCTGGATGTACTGTATGTCATATCACACTATGCTGGATGTACTGTATGTCATATCACACTATGCTGGATGTACTGTACGTCATATCACACTATGCTGGATGTACTGTATGTCATATCACACTATGCTGGATGTACTGTATGTCATATCACACTATGCTGTATGTCATATCACACTATGCTGTATGTCATATCACACTATGCTGTATGTAATATCACACTATGCTGGATGGACTGTATGTCATATCACACTATGCTGAATGTTATATCACACTATGCTGGATGGACTGTATGTCATATCACACTATGCTGGATGTCATATCACACTATGCTGGATGTACTGTATGTCATATCACACTATGCTGGATGTACTGTATGTCATATCACACTATGCTGGATGTCATATCACACTATGCTGGATGTACTGTACGTCATATCACACTATGCTGGATGTACTGTATGTCATATCACACTATGCTGGATGTACTGTATGTCATATCACACTATGCTGGATGTACTGTATGTCATATCACACTATGCTGTATGTCATATCACACTATGCTGGATGTACTGGATGTCATATCACACTATGCTGGATGTACTGTATGTCATATCACACTATGCTGGATGTACTGTATGTCATATCACACTATGCTGTATGTCATATCACACTATGCTGTATGTCATATCACACTATGCTGGATGTACTGTATGTCATATCACACTATGCTGGATGTACTGTATGTCATATCACACTATGCTGGATGTACTGTATGTCATATCACACTATGCTGGATGTACTGTATGTCATATCACACTATGCTGTATGTCATATCACACTATGCTGAATGTCATATCACACTATGCTGGATGTACTGTATGTCATATCACACTATGCTGGATGTACTGTATGTCATATCACACTATGCTGTATGTCATATCACACTATGCTGAATGTACTGTATGTCACATCACACTATGCTGAATGTCATATCACACTATGCTGGATGTACTGTATGTCATATCACACTATGCTGGATGTACTGTATGTCATATCACACTATGCTGGATGTCATATCACACTATGCTGGATGTACTGTATGTCACATCACACTATGCTGGATGTACTGTATGTCATATCACACTATGCTGTATGTACTGTATGTCACATCACACTATGCTGGATGTACTGTATGTCATATCACACTATGCTGGACGTACTGTATGTCATATCACACTATGCTGAATGTACTGTATGTCATATCACACTATGCTGGATGTACTGTATGTCATATCACACTATTGCTGGATGTACTGTATGTCATATCACACTATGCTGGATGTACTGTATGTCATATCACACTATGCTGGATGTACTGTATGTCATATCACAGTTCTGTCTGGGATATTATTAATGCATCTGAGGAAGTTTGCTCTGTTTTTTATATTTGTTTGCCACTGGCTGTATGTGTGTTTCCATTAATTATCACCTTCCATCTGTCCCTTGGTGGACAGATAGAGGCTATGTACCCAAGATACAGGGTACAGCATTGATAGAGGCTATGTACTCAAGATACAGGGTACAGCATTGATAGAGGCTATGTACCCAAGATACAGAGTACAGCATTGATAGAGGCTATGTACCCAAGATACAGGGTACAGCATTGATAGAGGCTATGTACCCAAGATACAGGGTACAGCATTGATAGAGGCTATGTACCCAAGATACAGGGTACAGCATTGATAGAGGCTATGTACCCAAGATACAGAGTACAGCATTGATAGAGGCTATGTACCCAAGATACAGGGTACAGCATTGATAGAGGCTATGTACCCAAGATACAGGGTACAACATTGATAGAGACTATGTACCCAAGATACAGGGTACAGCATTGATAGAGGCGATGTAAAAGCCTGACTGCTGGAGTTATTCAATCTTCTCGTCCTATAAAAACAGACCTGGGAAAAATAGACCAGTTACCAGTTATGTAAAAATGACGGTTACAATTAGCTGTCATCATCATCATATTTTTAGGATGGAAAAAACAACGAGCCTAAATGTGATTAAAAGATACATATTTATTTTAAATGATTCCCAAAATCCCCTTGCTGTACTGAACAGCATTTTAATGGAATGAATTTAATGAATGATTTAAAAAATAATAATAATAACATTCTAGCCTATATATTCCTAAAGACGCTACTGACCGATCAAAACGCAGTCGTTCACCGAGTTGTCCGCGTCACATAAACGCTACGAGGCTGAGCAGAAGAAAGGATGCCGATAAAAAAGGAGATAAAAGTTGCCTCCCGGTGCTGTTACAATCACTCGATCATCCCTTTAATATTCCTGTCAAATAGGGGTTACTATACAATCTCTCTCCGTGTCTTTCTCTCTCTCTCTCTCTTTATTTTCATCCAGGAGCTATATTCCGGTTGTCCGTTACCTGCCTCGGTAGTTCGGGACTCTTGTCACACCGCGCTGAGCCGAGCCGAGCAACTCAAGTGGTTGTTCACGCAGCAGCCGAGGAACGCTCGACTCCGTTCTCTTATATCGAGGCGGAGTTGACTTTTGATAACTGGTCGCGGGGTTTGCGAGCAACAACATTGAGTCACCATCAGTCAATTCTTAAAAAATGTCAATTCTGAAAATGTTTACCTGTCTCTATGTTTGTCCCGTACAACTACGATGTTTCCGTGGGGTGCTGCAATTCATACTTGTAATAATAACGTTAATTAAATACAACCGCCGGGAATTTTGCTAAATTCAGCGCGCGAATGTGCACGTGTCACTTGAATCTCAGTTTACATAGTTAGTGTGCGCAACACAAATGAGGGAAAAGTCGGTGTTTGTATTCCATGTTTTTATTAAAAGTATGAATTTCAGGCACCCTACGGAAGGACCGCGGGTGTACAGGACAAACATAGAGACAGGGAGGCATACAGTAAATCTATGTGATGTTGAATGGTCTTTATTTTTACCCGACGTTTAACATAAATCCAATGACATGATGAATTGTTTTGTTGCTTTCACGTTAGTTTACAACTAACAAATCATAACTAGATGCTGAACTGACGTCTTTGCATAGTTGGCTATGGCAAGATCCGCCTCCCTCATTATGCAGGCAGACGTCAAACAGGGATTAAAAGGTCTTGTCTCGAGGCAATGGCATGACCTCGCAATCCGATGATTCATCTAATCAATTAATGGTGATAATGAATACATTTTCTCAATAAATGATCAACTAATTCCCAGCGTGATCCTGGTTTTACATCTTAAAAGGTCCTGGAGCTCCGGGATGTGCCGTTTCACAACCCCTGTGTGTCTGGCTACTCTGCTCCCTCCTTGCAGCTCTCTCTCTCTCTCTCTGCTTCTTTCTCTCTCGCTTTGTGTCTTCTGCACCTCCAGTCAGTCACCTTCCTCATCCTCATCTAGCCTCTCCAGTCAGTCACCTTCCTCATCATCCTCTAGCCTCTACAGTCACCTTCCTCATCCTCCTCTAACCTCTCTAGTCAGTCACCTTCCTCATCTTCCTCTAACCTCTCCAGGCAGTCACCTTCCTCATCCTCCTCTAGCCTCTCCAGTCAGTCACCTTCCTCATCCTCCTCTAACCTCTCCAGGCAGTCACCTTCCTCGTCCTCCTCTAACCTCTCCAGGCAGTCACCTTCCTCATCCTCCTCTAACCTCTCCAGTCAGTCACCTTCCTCATCTTCCTCTAACCTCTCCAGGCAGTCACCTTCCTCATCCTCCTCTAGCCTCTCCAGTCAGTCACCTTCCTCATCATCCTCTAGCCTCTACAGTCAGTCACCTTCCTAATCCTCCTTAAAAACCTGTTGAGGATAGAGGGCGCTATTTTCACTTTGGGGAAAAATCGTGCCCAATTTAAACGGCCTCGTACTCTATTCTTGCTCGTACAATATGCATATAATTATTACTATTGGATAGAAAACACTCTCAAGTTTCTAGAACCGTTTGAATTATATCTGTGAGTAAAACAGAACTCATTTTGCAGCAAACTTCCTGTCAGAAAGTGAAAAATCGGAAATCGAGGCTCTGTTCCAGGGCCTCCCTATCAATTTGCTTGAAATTTATGACTATATATGCACTTCATACGCCTTCCACTAGATGTCAATAGGCTGTGAGAGGTGAAATGGGGTTTCTAGGTATTTCTATGGTCAAAAGAGAGAGCTTGGAATGACATGACCCCCGAATTCCTTTGTTCAGGATGCGCATAAAGGTCATCAGTATTGGCTTCTGAAAAGCATTCGCTATAGACATCTAATATCTCCGGCTTTGATTTTGTTTGATAATTGTGATAATATCATCGTAAAGTATGTTTTTTCAATATAGTTTTATCCGATTATTGAAATTTTTTCAGGAGTTTAGGCGTGTTGCGTTCTCTGCATTTGGTGACGATGGACAGCCTAGCGCCACTTGGCTAGTTTTGCTTGCTAATTCGAGAGGGAAAAAGGCCAATCTAAAACCAAACAACGATTGTTCTGGACAAAGGACCACTTGTACAACATTCTGATGGAAGATCATCAAAAGTAGGACCCATTTATGATGTTATTTCATATATCTGTCGAACATGTTTACTATTAGTTTGCGCCCAGATTTTGGGCGCTCTCTCGCTATAACGTAAGCTGCATGTCGTAATGAAGTTATTTTTAGAATTCTAACACAGCGATTGCATTAAGAACTAGTGTATCTATCATTTCCTATACAACATGTATTTTTCAGAAATGTTTTATGATGAGTATTTAGGTATTTCACGTTGGTCTCTATAATTACTCTGGCTGCTTCGGTGCTATTTCTGATGGTAGCTGTCACGACTTCGACCGAGGCAGGCTCTCCTTCCCGTTCGGGTGGCGTTCGGCGGTCGTCGTCACCGGCCTATTAGCTGCCACTGATCCTTTTCTCCCCCTCCCTATGTGTTTATTGGGTTCACCTGTTTTGTATTAGGGTTAATTAGTTGGGCTTATTAGTCAGCCGGCCCACACGTTTCTTTGTGCGGGATTGTTTGTTTGTAAGTAGTGGTGTTGGTTTTGTGCTACGTGTTTTCTGGACTGTGTTCCTTTCCCCCGTGTCTGGGGTTGGTTAAGTAGTACACCCAGTGTGTTAGTAGGGTGGCCTGGTTTGTCCGTGTTCATTAAAGAACATTTTGTATTGGCACCTGCTGTTTCCTGCGCTTTGACTCCACACTCCGACACCCAGGCCTTACAGAATCCCGCACCACAATGGAGTCAGCAGGAGCAGCGGCCAGCCCTCTCCCATCGATGGAGGAACGGGTGCTCCATCATACCACTGTTCTCCACCGTATTGGATCAGCGATGGATTCGATGATGGAGCGAATGGACCGATGGGAGAGGAGTGGTTTCCTCTCTCCACCTTCGGCTCCTCCAGCCCAGGACTCTCCATCCCTCGGCTCCAGCGCTCTCCGTCTGACACTCCCGAGGGATTATGATGGATCGGCGGCGGGGTGCCAGGGGTTCCTACTCCAACTGGAACTGTACCTTGCCGCTGTAAGACCCACTCCCTCGGGAGCGGAGAGGGTGAGTGTCCTCGTCTCCTGCCTCACGGGTCGTGCTCTGGAGTGGGCCAACGCAGTCTGGAATGGCCCAGACTCGGCGAAGGAGCATTACCCAGAGTTCACCCGCCGTTTTCGGGCCGTATTTGACCATCCTCCAGAGGGCCGAGCGGCGGGAGAACGACTGTTCCACCTTAGGCAGGAGAAGAGGAGCGCCCAGGATTACGCGCTGGAGTTCCGGACCCTGGCTGCAGGATCTGGGTGGAACGACAGGGCCCTTATTGACCACTACCGGTGTAGTCTCCGGGAGGACGTCCGCAGGGAGCTAGCATGTCGGGACACCGCTCTTTCCCTGGATGAGCTGATTGACATGTCCATCCGTCTGGACAATCTGCTGGCTGCCCGCGGGCGTTCTGAGAGGGTCCTGTACGTTCCACCACCCAGCCCCTCCGCTCCTATTCCGATGGAGTTGGGAGGGGCTGGGCCGAGGGATACCGGAGGAGGAGGCTCTCCCTGCACCAGCTGTGGTCGGAGAGGACACACGGCCGATCGGTGCTGGGGGGGTCCGTCTGGGAGTCGAGATGGCAGGCGGAACGCCTCTCGATCACCCTAGGTGAGTCAGCACCAAACTCACCCAGAACCCCCTGTTAGTCACATGTTTGTCTTGATTTTTTTCCTGAAATTTTTTCCCTCTTCCCAGCATAGGGCGCTAGTCGATTCAGGCGCAGCTGGGAACTTTATGGATCGCGGACTCGCTCTTAGGTTAAGGGTTCCGCTTGTGCCGATAGATTCTCCCTTTCCCGTGCACTCCCTAGATAGCCGGCCATTAGGGTCAGGGGTGGTCAGGGAGACCACGGTCCCCCTGGATATGGTGACGCAGGGGAATCATAAGGAGCGTATCAGCTTTTATATTATTGATTCGCCTGCGTTTCCAGTGGTGCTAGGGATTCCCTGGCTGGCCCGGCACAATCCTAAAATTTCGTGGAGACAGGGGGTTCTCCAGGGGTGGTCAAAGGAGTGTTCTGGAAGGTGTTTGGGAGTTTCCATCGGTGCCACGTCGGTGGAAAGTCCAGATCAGGGTTCCACGGTGTGCATTCCCCCCGAGTATGCCGATTTGGCAATCGCTTTCGACTAAATTACCACCTCATCGACCGGGAAGGGATTGTGCGATAGATCTCCAGGTAGACGCTGCGCTTCCCAAGAGTCACGTGTACCCATTGTCCCAAGAGGAGACGGTGGCTATGGAGACATATGTCACTGATTCTCTGGGACAGGGGTACATTCGGTCCTCCATCTCACCCGCCTCCTAGAGTTTCTTTTTTGTGAAGAAAAAGGAGGGAGGTTTGCGTCCGTGTATTGATTATAGAGGTCTAAATGCCATCACCGTAGGGTTTAGTTACCCACTACCTCTCATTGCTACGGCAATGGAATCATTTCACGGAGCGCAGTTCTTCACAAAATTGGATCTCAGGAGCGCGTATAGTCTGGTGCGTATTCGGAAAGGAGACGAGTGGAAAACCGCATTTAGTACCACATCGGGCCATTATGAGTACTGCGTCATGCCGTATGGGTTAAAGAATGCTCCAGCCGTTTTCCAATCCTTTGTAGACGATATTCTCAGGGACCTGCACGGGCAGGGAGTGTGTTACGGATACAAGTGTTCTGTGTGTATCCTGTGTGTATTTCTTTTCTCTCCTTCTCCCCTACTCACAGGTGACAATAATCATTCCCCAATCAGTCATCAATCAATCGCTAATCAGAAGACACCTGCTCCTTTTCCCTTACCCAATCACAGTCCATTTCCCTTGGTTTAAAACCCCTGTCAGTTGTTGTCTCCCCAGCTCAGCTCAATCTCTTTTGTAAATGCCTTCTGTCTGTAGATCGCTTGTGTGTTTTGCATCTACATGTCACTTTGTCCCCACCTGTGAGTATTGTTTTGGTTATGGTGTTTGAGTGTTTGTTTGATGGTGGGAAAAGGGGGTAACCAGACAAGTCGCCCTTGGGCATACACTACCCGTAGGTAAACTTTGTTATATAAACACTAGTTAGAACTGGGCGGACCACCCCCTGTATTTTTGGTTAGTTAGTTAGCTGTTTGTGATGTAGGCTAGTCTAGCTTAGGGGTGTTTTTGGATTATTCTTTCATTCCTTGGGTCCCGCTCAGCCCCTTTTCCTGCTCCCCCCATTACCGTGTGTTTTTAAATAAACCTTGAGTGTTTGACGGTAGTAATTTAGTTGTCTGTGGTTATTTTTGTTCTCACTGTTACGTTGTCACTATAATAATTTGCATGAGTTGTGTTACGGGTCCCATTACCATCCCCCCTAGATTGTCGGGCCAAAGGGATTCGTAACATAAGTGGGGGCTCATCCGGGATCTGTCTTTATTGACACCCATACCGCTTATGCAAATTGTTGTAGTGGTATAGTTCAGTGTTGAGCGCTGTAGCTGAAGTAGCATTAGTGTTTGCTATTTTGTTGGCTCTTGTGTGGTAGTTCAAGATGGCTACTTTTGATTTGAAGTCCTTTTTGGATAACCCTTCGTGGGAGGTTTTTGATAGATGTCGTAGGGTAGATTTAATGACCTTGGCTGACCATTATTCGGTATCGATTCCGCCGGGTTTAGTTAAAGCGGAGGTTAAACAACTAGTGTTAAATGTTTTGTTGGAAGAGCAGGTGCTTGTATTACCGCTGCCTGAGCCTACTACCCCTGTAGGGGATGTTGCTGCTCCTCTAAGCCCAGTGGTGTCTGAGGGCGAGGCTAAAGCACCTGCCACATTGCCCCGTTTTGATCCACTCTCCCCACTTTCAACCGGTGATGCCAGGAGGGATGTCCGTTCCATACAGTTCCAACTGGAGGCGGAAGAGAGAGCCCAAATTAGGCGAGAGACTCTCCAGTTGGAGATGTGTAAAATTGAGGCAGAAAAAGAGGAAAGGCGAGAACAGCGGCAGATGGAGTTAAAAATGCGCCAGATGGAACTGGAGGCAGAGACAGCGAGGCTAGCCTTCGTGCCTGCAGTGACTGTTAGTGAGGCGTCCTCACCAGCTGTAGCTTCCAACACTTTTGACATTAGTAGGCAGATTGCCTTAGTACCTTTGTTCAGAGAGTCAGAGGTTGACTCCTATTTTTGTGTATTTGAACGAATAGCCGTAGCATTGAAGTGGCCTAAAGAGGTATGGTGCCTATTACTTCAGTGTAAATTAACTGGTAAAGCCCAAGAGGTTTTGTCAGCGCTACCTCTTGAAGACAGTTTAAATTATGAAGTGGTCAAAGCTACTGTTCTTCGCGCCTATGAGCTTGTGCCTGAGGCATACCGACAGAGATTTAGGTCTCATAAGAAGTCTTCTAGTAAGACTTATGTGGAATTTGCTAGAGAGAAGGGAAATCTGTTTGATAAATGGCATGCTGCTAGTAAGGTAACTGATTTCAACTCTCTCCGGGAGTTAATTTTGTTGGAAGAGTTTAAAAATTGCTTACCTGAACGCATTGTAGTGTACCTAAATGAACAGAAAGTATCCTCCCTGTCAGAAGCGTCTGTGTTGGCAGACGAGTTTGTGTTGACGCACAAGAGTGTGTTTTCGGCTCATACTGAGAGTAGAGTTACAGAATTGCCTACTTATAGCCCTAGTCGGCCAGCAGTATATCAAGCACGCCAGAAAAATGAGCGTCCCTGTTTCTATTGTCATAAGGTGGGACATATGATTAATGATTGCTTCCTGCTAAAACGTAAACAAGGGATGCCTTTTCGTGCCAAGCCACCAACAGGTGTTGGTCTAATTCGTACGGTTGTGAGGTCTGAAACGAAACAGGTGCCTAAGGGTAAATGTATTTTGGAAGACCCAGTTCCCGACCGTAGTTATGAACCGTTCATTTTCGAGGGGTTTGTGTCCCTAGCGAATGACGACGCGTCTCGGCTTCCGGTTAAAATCCTTAGAGATACTGGTGCGGCGCAGTCGTTTATATTGTCTGATGTGTTGCCCTTATCCGACGATACATACTGTGGTTCCAGTGTGTTAGTTCAGGGTATTGAAATGGGTTTTGTTCCAGTGCCATTGCACTTTGTGAAAGTACACTCTGAGTTAATCAGTGGAATATTCAGAGTGGGGGTACGTCCTATGTTGCCAGTAAAAGGTGTGACCTTTATAATGGGTAACGATATTGCCGGAGGAAAGGTAGTACCCGTTTTGGAGGTAATGGATAAAAGTGACCACTCTCTCTCCAATGAGCTGGCACAGAGTTATCCACATGTGTTCCCCGCTTGTGCTGTCACTCGTGCTCAGGCACGACAAGAGAGTGACGTGATAGATTTGTCGAAAACTGTTCTGTTCAAAGAGGATGACCAAGAGGATGGGTTGTGTGCTACCTCTGGGAAGCTGATCACCTCTGACAAACAGCCCAGGAAAGAAGAGAAGAATGTAGAACTTATTGCTGATGCAATACAGTTACCAGTCACTCGTGAGCAGCTGGTTGCTAACCAAAAGGTTGACACCAAGCTTGCTAAATGTTTTTCTAGTGTTGTCTCATTGGAAGAGGTAAAGAAGAAGAACGTGGCTTACTTCATTGAGGGTAATCTCCTCATGCGTAAATGGACATCCCATGATGACGCAGGCGGAGATTGGAATGCTGTTTACCAAATAGTGATTCCTACAGCCTTTCGACAAAATGTGTTATCCCTTGCTCATGATCACCCATGGTCTGGTCATTTAGGAATCACAAAAACATATGATCGGATCCTTCGCCATTTCTTTTGGCCAGGTTTAAAACAAGATGTGGCTCAGTACTGTCGTACCTGCCACACATGTCAGATAACAGGAAAACCAAATCAGGTTATTCCTCCCGCTCCTCTTTGTCCAATACCTGTCATAGGTGAACCATTCGAACATGTGGTGGTTGATTGTGTTGGACCGTTACCGAAGACAAAATCGGGTAACCAGTTTCTGTTGACAATTATGTGTATGGCAACAAGATACCCCGAGGCCATTCCTCTGCGAAGGATTACCGCCCCGGTAGTGAGTAAAGCCTTAATAAAATTCTTCACGACATTCGGATTACCTATGGTGGTCCAAAGTGATCAAGGTACCAATTTCCTATCCAAGCTCTTCAATCAGGTGTTAAAATCCTTATCAATTACGCACCGTGTGTCAAGCGCCTATCACCCAGAGTCTCAGGGTGCGCTTGAAAGATGGCATCAGACACTGAAGTCTATGCTACGTAAATATTGTTTAGAATCTGAGAAAGATTGGGATGAGGGAGTACCTCTAGTTTTGTTTGCTGCTCGTGAAACTGTACAGGAGTCCCTAGGTTTCAGCCCGGCTGAACTAGTGTTTGGTCACACAGTGAGAGGACCAATGAAAGTTCTTAAAGAACAGTTTTTGTCCCAAGAGTTGTGTACAGGAGATGAAAATGTGTTGGACTACGTTAGTCGCTTTCGGGAGCGCCTACACCAAGCCTGTGCTCTTGCAAAGGAAGCTCTGTCTTCCTCCCAAAGGAGTATGAAAAGACACTATGATAAAGAGGCTGTTTCTCGTCCACTACAGCCAGGTGACCAAGTACTGGTGTTATTGCCTGTTCCAGGATCTTCACTGTCAGCTCGTTTCTCTGGTCCTTATTTCATTGAGAAGAAATTAAGTGAAACTGATTATGTGCTTCAAACGCCTGATAGAAAACGCCAATCTCGTGTGTGCCACATTAACATGTTAAAAGCATACCACACCCGACCCATCACCCAAGTGGATAGTTCAAAAACAGAGGAAGGTGCGGCTGTCTCCGCTGCTTCTACTGCTATGATAGTGGACTGTCATATTGATGATGGTGAGGGAGATGGATTAGAGTTGCGCAATACTCAGCAGCAGTGCGTTAGATTGCCCAACTCAGAAATGCTGCTGTCTATCCAGTCAGGTCTGGTTCATTTAACGGACGGACAGGCCGACGATGTTGTGAGGCTACTACACAGTTTTCCATGTCTCTTTAATGACGTTCCTACTCGCACAAACGTGTTGGAACATGACATTAATGTTGGAAATGCTACACCTATCAAGCAACACCCCTATCGTATCAACGCTTCCAAAAGGAAGATAATGAGGGATGAAGTGACATATTTGTTGGAGAATGACCTGGCTACGCCAAGTTCAAGCCCTTGGAGTTCTCCTTGCATTCTGGTTCCTAAACCTGATGGTACGTCCAGGTTATGTACGGATTATCGAAAGGTTAATTCTGTCACAATGCCAGATTCGTTCCCGTTACCCAGACTGGACGACTGTATCGACGCTATTGGAGCTGCTAAGTATGTTACTAAGTTGGACCTCTTAAAAGGTTACTGGCAGGTTCCGTTAACTTCACGTGCTTCGGAGATTTCTGCCTTTGTAACCCCAGACAACTTCCTACAGTACTCAGTCATGGCTTTTGGGATGCGAAATGCACCAGCCACTTTCCAACGACTGGTTAACTCCGTATTAGCTGGAGTACCCAACTGTAGTGCTTATCTTGATGATCTGGTGATTTATTCGTCTGAGTGGTCAGATCATGTTGACTCTCTCAGGGTAGTATGTGAACGGTTGGCAGCTGCTTCGCTAACCCTGAACTTGGCAAAGTGCGAGTTTGGAAAAGCTACTGTTACTTATCTTGGCAAAGAGGTCGGCCATGGACAGGTGCGCCCTGTTGATGCCAAGGTGTTGGCTATAACTGCATTTCCCGCACCTACCACCAGACGACAGCTACGCCGCTTTTTAGGGATGGTTGGCTACTACCGTAGTTTCTGTCAAAATTTCTCTGCGGTAGTTGCTCCATTGACCGATTTGCTCAGTCCGGCTAAATCATTTGTGTGGTCTCCGGATTGTAAAATAGCTTTTGAATCTGCGAAAGCCCTCTTGTGTAATACCCCTGTACTTGCTGCTCCGGATTTTGAAAAACCGTTTCAACTTGAGGTAGATGCTAGTGCCAGAGGTGCTGGTGCTGTTCTACTGCAGCAGGACAAGAGTGGAGTGGATCATCCAGTGTGTTATTTTTCTCGGAAGTTTAATAAATGTCAAACAAACTATGCCACAATAGAACAGGAAGCTCTTGCTTTGTTGTTGGCTCTGCAGTACTTTGAGGTGTACATTGGTTCCAGTACCCGTGATTGTATATACGGACCACAACCCCTTAGTGTTTCTCCACCGCATGTACAATCAGAACCAGCGCCTAATGCGTTGGGCCCTTATTGTACAGAATTATAATTTGGAGATAAAGCATAAAAAAGGTTCTGAGAATGTGTTGGCAGATGCTTTGTCTCGTGTGTGAGAATTATGATGTTTGTATGTTTTGTAAATACTGTGTTCGCAATCCCCCTAGGGTTGCTCTTTTAAGGGTGGGAGTGTTACGGATACAAGTGTTCTGTGTGTATCCTGTGTGTATTTCTTTTCTCTCCTTCTCCCCTACTCACAGGTGACAATAATCATTCCCCAATCAGTCATCAATCAATCGCTAATCAGAAGACACCTGCTCCTTTTCCCTTACCCAATCACAGTCCATTTCCCTTGGTTTAAAACCCCTGTCAGTTGTTGTCTCCCCAGCTCAGCTCAATCTCTTTTGTAAATGCCTTCTGTCTGTAGATCGCTTGTGTGTTTTGCATCTACATGTCACTTTGTCCCCACCTGTGAGTATTGTTTTGGTTATGGTGTTTGAGTGTTTGTTTGATGGTGGGAAAAGGGGGTAACCAGACAAGTCGCCCTTGGGCATACACTACCCGTAGGTAAACTTTGTTATATAAACACTAGTTAGAACTGGGCGGACCACCCCCTGTATTTTTGGTTAGTTAGTTAGCTGTTTGTGAAGTAGGCTAGTCTAGCTTAGGGGTGTTTTTGGATTATTCTTTCATTCCTTGGGTCCCGCTCAGCCCCTTTTCCTGCTCCCCCCATTACCGTGTGTTTTTAAATAAACCTTGAGTGTTTGACGGTAGTAATTTAGTTGTCTGTGGTTATTTTTGTTCTCACTGTTATGTTGTCACTATAATAATTTGCATGAGTTGTGTTACGGGTCCCATTACCATCCCCCCTAGATTGTCGGGCCAAAGGGATTCGTAACAGAGTGGTTGTTTATATCGATGACATTCTGATCTACTCAGCCACTCACGCCGCGCATGTGTCTCTGGTGCGCAAGGTGCTTGGTAGACTGCTGGAGCATGACCTATATGTCAAGGCTGAGAAGTGTGTGTTCTCCAAACGAGCCGTCTCTTTTCTGGGTTATCGCATTTCCACCTCGGGCGTGGTGGTAGGGAGTGACCGCATTAAGGCCGTGCGTAATTGGCCGACTCCAACCACGGTAAAAGAGGTGCAGCGGTTTTGGGGTTTTGCCAACTACTACCGGAGGTTTATCCGGGGTTTTGGCCAGGTAGCAGCTCCCATTACCTCACTGCTGAAGGGGGGTCCGGTGCGGTTGCAGTGGTCAGCAAAAGCGGACGGAGCTTTCAACAGGTTGAAGGCGCTGTTCACGGATGCGCCCGTGTTGGCGCATCCGGATCCCTCCCTAGCATTCATAGTGGAGGTGGACGCGTCCGAGGCTGGGGTAGGTGCCGTGCTATCACAGCGCTCTGGTACGCCACCAAAACTCCACCCCTGTGCTTTCTTCTCGAAGAAACTCAGTTCAGCGGAGCGTAACTATGATGTGGGGGACCGGGAGTTGTTAGCAGTGGTCAGTGCCCTGAAGGTGTGGAGACACTGGCTTGAGGGGGCTAAGCACCCTTTTCTCATCTGGACCGACCACCAGAATCTGGAGTATATTCGGGCAGCTAGGAGACTGAACCCACGTCAAGCAAGGTGGGCCATGTTCTTTACCCGATTTCAGTTTACGTTAACGTATAGACCGGGCTCTCAGAACGTAAAGGCGGATGCACTGTCCCGTTTTTACGACTCGGACGATCGGCCCACCGAACCCACTCCCATCCTTCCCGCCTCAAGGCTGATAGCACCAGTGGTGTGGGAAGTGGACTCGGACATTGAGCGGGCGCTACGGGCGGAACCCGCTCCTCCTCAGTGTCCGGTGGGGCGGAAGTACGTGCCGCTTGGTGTTCGGGACAAATTGATTCGGTGGGCTCACGTTCTACCCTCCTCGGGTCACCCTGGGGTGAAGAGGACGGTGGGGAGCCTTCGGGGGAGGTATTGGTGGCCTACCTTGGCGAGAGACGTTAGGGTTTATGTTTCCTCCTGTTCGGTATGCGCCCAGAGTAAAGCTCCTAGGCACCTTCCTAGAGGGAAGTTACAACCCCTCCCCGTTCCACAACGACCTGTCCGTAGATTTTCTGACCGATCTTCCCCCGTCTCAGGGGAACACTACGGTACTGGTGATTGTGGATTGGTTCTCGAAGTACTGTTGTCTCCTCCCGTTGCCCGGTATTCCTACAGCCCTACAGACTGCGGAGGCATTATTCACCCACGTCTTCCGGCACTACGGGGTGCCGGAGGACATCGTTTCTGATCGGGGCCCCCAATTCACGTCCCGAGTATGGAGGGCGTTCATGGAGCGTTTGGGGGTCTCGGTCAGCCTGACCTCCGGGTATCACCCTGAGAGTAATGGGCAGGTGGAGAGAGTGAACCAGGAGGTGGGTAGGTTTCTGCGGTCGTATTGCCAGGACCGGCCAGGGGAGTGGGCGAGATACATTCCCTGGGCCGAAATGGTCCAGAACTCACTACGCCACTCCTCTACTAACGTGTCCCCCTTTCAGTGTGTATTGGGGTACCAGCCGGTCCTGGCACCATGGCATCCGAGCCAGACCGAGGCTCCTGCGGTGGAGGAATGGGTGCAGCGTTCCAAGGAGACATGGAGGGCCGTCCAGGAATCTCTCCAACAAGCCAGTGGACGGCAGAAGAGGAGCGCTGACCGCCACCGCAGTGAGGCCCCCGTGTTTGTACCGGGGGACAGGGTCTGGCTCTCGACCCGAAACCTGCCCCTCCGCTTGCCCTGCCGGAAGCTGGGTCCGCAGTGTGTAGGGCCCTTCAAAGTCCTGAGGAGAATAAATGAGGTGTGTTATTGATTACAACTCCCTTCCTATTATCGTATTAACCCCTCGTTTCATGTGTCTCTCCTCAGGCCGGTGGTAGCTGGTCCCCTGCAGCACGGTGAGGTGCCGGAGGTCCCCGGCGTACACGATACGGGCTATTCTGGACTCGAGACGCCGGGTGAGGGGCCTGCAGTACCTCGTGGACTGGGAGGGGTACGGTCCGGAGGAGAGGTGCTGGGTACCGGTGGGGGACATTTTGGATCCGTCGATGCTGAGGGATTTCCATCGCCTCCATCCGGATCGCCCTGCACCTCGTCCTCCGGGTCGACCTCGAGGCCGGTGTCGGCGCGCTGCGGGAGCCGCGCCTCAGAGGGGGGGTACTGTCACGACTTCGACCGAGGCAGGCTCTCCTTCCCGTTCGGGTGGCGTTCGGCGGTCGTCGTCACCGGCCTATTAGCTGCCACTGATCCTTTTCTCCCCCTCCCTATGTGTTTATTGGGTTCACCTGTTTTGTATTAGGGTTAATTAGTTGGGCTTATTAGTCAGCCGGCCCGCACGTTTCTTTGTGCGGGATTGTTTGTTTGTAAGTAGTGGTGTTGGTTTTGTGCTACGTGTTTTCTGGACTGTGTTCCTTTCCCCCGTGTCTGGGGTTGGTTAAGTAGTACACCCAGTGTGTTAGTAGGGTGGCCTGGTTTGTCCGTGTTCATTAAAGAACATTTTGTATTGGCACCTGCTGTTTCCTGCGCTTTGACTCCACACTCCGACACCCAGGCCTTACAGTAGCTGTGATGGTAGCTGCAATGTAAAACTGATTTATACCTCAAATATGCACATTTTTCGAACAAAACATAGATTTATTGTATAACATGTTATAAGAATGTCATCTGATGAAGTTGTTTCTTGGTTAGTTTGGTTGGTTCTTGGTTAGTTTGGTTGGTTATGTGCAAGCTACCTGTGCTGTGAAAAATGTCTGTGCTTTTTTGTATTTAGTGGTGAGCTAACATAAATATACGTGGTGTTTTCGCTGTAAAACATTTTAAAAATCGGACATGTTGACTGGATTCACAAGATGTTTATCTTTCATTTGCTGTATTGGACTTGTTAATGTGTGAAAGTTAAATATTTCTAAAAATTATTTTTTGAATTTCGCGCTCTGCCTTTTCAGTGGGAGGAGTGGCGCTAGAGGAACCCCTGTCCTAGACAGGCTAACCTCTCCAGTCAGTCACATTCTTCATCCTCCTCTAACCTCTCCAGTCAGTCACCTTCCTCATCCTCCTCTAACCTCTCCAGTCAGTCACCTTCCTCATCCTCCTCTAACCTCTCCAGTCAGTCACCTTCCTCATCCTCCTCTAGCCTCTCCAGTCAGTCACCTTCCTCATCCTCCTCTAACCTCTCCAGGCAGTCACCTTCCTCATCCTCCTCTAACCTCTCCAGGCAGTCACCTTCCTCATCCTCCTCTAACCTCTCCAGTCAGTCACCTTCCTCGTCCTCCTCTAACCTCTCCAGTCAGTCACCTTCCTCGTCCTCCTCTAGCCTCTCCAGTCAGTCACCTTCCTCATCCTCCTCTAGCCTCTCCAGTCAGTCACCTTCCTCATCCTCCTCTAGCCTCTCCAGTCAGTCACCTTCCTCATCCTCCTCTAACCTCTCCAGTCAGTCACCTTCCTCATCCTCCTCTAACCTCTCCAGTCAGTCACCTTCCTCGTCCTCCTCTAACCTCTCCAGTCAGTCACCTTCCTCGTCCTCCTCTAACCTCTCCAGTCAGTCACCTTCCTCGTCCTCCTCTAGCCTCTCCAGTCAGTCACCTTCCTCATCCTCCTCTAGCCTCTCCAGTCAGTCACCTTCCTCATCCTCCTCTAACCTCTCCAGGCAGTCACCTTCCTCATCCTCCTCTAACCTCTCCAGTCAGTCACCTTCCTCGTCCTCCTCTAACCTCTCCAGTCAGTCACATTCTTCGTCCTCCTCTAACCTCTCCAGGCAGTCACCTTCCTCGTCCTCCTCTAACCTCTCCAGTCAGTCACCTTCCTCATCCTCCTCTAACCTCTCCAGTCAGTCACATTCTTCATCCTCCTCTAACCTCTCCAGGCAGTCACATTCTTCATCCTCCTCTAACCTCTCCAGTCAGTCACCTTCCTCATCCTCCTCTAACCTCTCCAGTCAGTCACATTCTTCATCCTCCTCTAACCTCTCCAGTCAGTCACCTTCCTCATCCTCCTCTAACCTCTCCAGTCAGTCACCTTCCTCATCCTCCTCTAACCTCTCCAGTCAGTCACATTCTTCATCCTCCTCTAACCTCTCCAGTCAGTCATCTTCCTCATCCTCCTCTAACCTCTCCAGTCAGTCACCTTCCTCACCTCTAGCTTCTCCAGTCAGTCACCTTCCTCATCCTCCTCTAGCCTCTCCAGTCAGTCACCTTCCTCATCCTCCTCTAACCTCTCCAGTCAGTCAGTCACCTTCCTCATCCTCCTCTAGCCTCTCCAGTCAGTCACCTTCCTCATCCTCCTCTAGCCTCTCCAGTCAGTCACCTTCCTCATCTAGCCTCTCCAGTCAGTCACCATCCTCATCTAACCTCTCCAGTCAGTCACCTTCCTCATCCTCCTCTAACCTCTCCAGTCAGTCACCTTCCTCATCCTCCTCTAGCCTCTCCAGTCAGTCACCTTCCTCATCCTCCTCTAGCCTCTCCAGTCAGTCACCTTCCTCATCCTCCTCTAGCCTCTCCAGTCAGTTACCTTCCTCCTCCTCCTCTAACCTCTCCAGTCAGTTACCTTCCTCCTCCTCCTCTAACCTCTCCAGTCAGTCACCTTCCTCATCCTCCTCTAGCCTCTCCAGTCAGTCACCTTCCTCTTCCTCCTCTAACCTCTCCAGTCAGTCACCTTCCTCATTCTCCTCTAGCCTCTCCAGTCAGTCACCTTCCTCATCCTCCTCTAGCCTCTCCAGTCAGTCACCTTCCTCATCCTCCTCTAACCTCTCCAGGCAGTCACATTCTTCATCCTCCTCTAACCTCTCCAGTCAGTCACCTTCCTCATCCTCCTCTAACCTCTAGTCAGTCACCTTCCTTTTCCTCCTCTAACCTCTCCAGTCAGTCACCTTCCTCATCCTCCTCTAGCCTCTCCAGTCAGTCACCTTCCTCATCCTCCTCTAGCCTCTCCAGTCAGTCACCTTCCTCTTCCTCCTCTAACCTCTCCAGTCAGTCACCTTCCTCATTCTCCTCTAACCTCTCCAGTCAGTCACCTTCCTCATCCTCCTCTAGCCTCTCCAGTCAGTCACCTTCCTCATCCTCCTCTAACCTCTCCAGTCAGTCACCTTCCTCATCCTCCTCTAGCCTCTCCAGTCAGTCACCTTCCTCATCCTCCTCTAACCTCTCCAGTCAGTCACCTTCCTCACCCTCCTCTAGCCTCTTCAGGCAGCCACTTCAAATAGCCTACTAACACCAGCCTAATTACAAATGATCAAACTACAAACACATAGTGATATTTATGCTGTGTATTCTACTCAGTCTACTTGAAATGTAGGCCTAACTACATATTTGGCATGTGAAGGCAGATACAGAGGAGAGGGGGGGAGGAGGAGGAGAGGAGGGACGGCGAGATATGAGGAAGAGGACAGGAAAGGAGGAGAGAAGGAGGACAGGGGAGGAGGAGGGAGAGGAGAGAAGGAGGATGGGAGAGGAGAGATGGAGGACGGGAGAGGAGAGAAGGAGGACGGGAGAGGAGGCTGGAGAGAGGAGAGGAGAGAAGGAGGACAGGGGAGAGGAGGAGAGAGGAGGGGAGGGGAGAATAGAGGAAGAGAGGAGGAGGAAGCCAACAGTCTGAGTGAATCTGAGCAGAAGAGATGATCTTTTAGTCGTTGTCTGTGTAGTGATGTGAAATGTAAAGTCATGTACCTGCCTTAATGTTGCTGGAGCCCAGGAAGACTAGCTGCTGCCTTGGCAGGAACTAATGAGGATCCATAATAAACCCCAGGAAGAGTAGCTGCTGCCTTGGCAGGAACTAATGAGGATCCATAATAAACCCCAGGAAGAGTAGCTGCTGCCTTGGCAGGAACTAATGGGGATCCATAATAAACCCCAGGATGAGTAGCTGCTGCCTTGGCAGGAACTAATGGGGATCCATAATAAACCCCAGGAAGACTAGCTGCTGCCTTGGCAGGAACTAATGGGGATCCATAAAAAAACCCAGGAGACTAGCTGCTGCCTTGGCAGGAACTAATGGGGTTTCATAATAAACCCCAGGAAGACTAGCTGCTGCCTTGGCAGGAACTAATGGGGATCCATAATAAACCCCAGGAAGAGTAGCTGCTGCCTTGGCAGGAACTAATGGGGATCCATAATAAACCCCAGGAAGACTAGCTGCTGCCTTGGCAGGAACTAATGGGGATTCATAATAAACCCCAGGAAGACTAGCTGCTGCCTTGGCAGGAACTAATGGGGATCCATAATAAACCCCAGGAAGAGTAGCTGCTGCCTTGGCAGGAACTAATGGGGATCCATAATAAACCCCAGGAAGAGTAGCTGCTGCCTTGGCAGGAACTAATGGGGATCCATAATAAACCCCAGGAAGAGTAGCTGCTGCCTTGGCAGGAACTAATGGGGATCCATAATAAACCCCAGGAAGACTAGCTGCTGCCTTGGCAGGAACTAATGGGGATTCATAATAAACCCCAGGAAGACTAGCTGCTGCCTTGGCAGGAACTAATGGGTATCCATAATAAACCCCAGGAAGAGTAGCTGCTGCCTTGGCAGGAACTAATGGGGATCCATAATAAACCCCAGGAAGACTAGCTGCTGCCTTGGCAGGAACTAATGGGGATCCATAATAAACCCCAGGAAGACTAGCTGCTGCCTTGGCAGGAACTAATGGGGATCCATAATAAACCCCAGGATGAGTAGCTGCTGCCTTGGCAGGAACTAATGGGGATCCATAATAAACCCCAGGAAGACTAGCTGCTGCCTTGGCAGGAACTAATGGGGATCCATAATAAACCCCAGGAAGAGTAGCTGCTGCCTTGGCAGGAACTAATGGGGATGAAAAATGAGTTCCCAAATTAAACTGCCTCGTACTCAATTCTTGCTCGTACAATATGCATATTATTATTACTATTGGATAGAAAACACTCTCTAGTTTCTAAAACCGTTTGAATTATGTCTCTGAGTGAAACAGGACTCATTCTGCAGCACATTTCCTGTCAGGGAGTGAGATTTCTGAAATCGAGGTCCCTGTTCTGGGGTCAGTTTATAAGTCCCTATGTAAGCCATCGGGCTACATGCACTGCATACGCCTTCCTCTAGATGTCAGTAAGTGGTGAGAATTTGAATGGAGTGGATTGCGCAATCTGGGACCTTATATAAGACCGTGGAGCGGAAGTACCGTCCTTTTCAACGGTGTGCCTGGCGCAGTAGGGACATCAGAGTGGCCTCCTGCCAAGCTTTCGTTTTGCCAGTTCTATATCTCCGGTCATGTTTTTATTCGTTATAGTTGTTAAAGACATCATAAGGTAGTTAATTTAAACCGACTTATAGCAATTTATATCAGTTTATTGCGATTTTCTGGCATTTCTTTGTGACGCGCTTTCAAGAGTTGTACACCTTTCCGGCACATGCCGAACGTTAGCGGCTATTTCGACAGGACAAGAGGACATTTTTCAACCAAAAGACGATTGTTTTGGACAAAGGACACCTTTCCCAAGATTCTGATGGGAGTTCATCAAAAAGTAAGAACTATTTATGCTGATAAATCGTTGTTCTGTTGAAAAATGTTAAATGCATAAGCCGCCATTAATTTCAGTGTAGCCTTGCTTTAGCGCACGCTGTATTGCGCAGTAACGTTAATTTTAAAAATGTAACAAAGCGATTGCATTAAGAACTAATTTGTCTTTCATTTGCTGTCCACCCTGTATTTTTTAGTCAAGTTTATGATTATTTATTGATTAGAATAGGTGCCTCTCCAAGATGGCGCCCGACATTTTCTGGGCAGCTTGGCAACTTTTCTCATTGTATAACCACGATTTGTGCCGCTAAATATGCACATTTTCGAACAAACTCTATATGCATTGTGTAATATGATGTTACAGGACTGTCATCTGAAGAATTCTGAGAAGGTTAGTGAAAAAATTAATATATTTTGGTGGTGAATACGTTATCGCTATGTTTGGCTGGAATCAATGCTGTTGTGTGGTTTGCTATTGTGGTAAGCTAATATAACGCTATATTGTGTTTTCGCTGTAAAACACTTAGAAAATCTGAAATATTGTCTGGATTCACAAGATCTGTGTCTTTCAATTGCTGTACGCTGTGTATTTTTAAGAAATGTTTTATGATGAGTAATTAGGTAATACACGTTGCTCTCTGTAGTTATTCTAGTCGCTTTGGTGAGAGTTGGGATGGTGGCTGCAATGGTAAACTATGATTTATACCTGAAATATGCACATTTTTCTAACAAAACATATGCTATACAATAAATATGTTATCAGACTGTCATCTGATAAAGTTGTTTCTTGGTTAGTGGCTATTTATATCTTTATTTGGTCGAATTTGTGATAGCTACTGATGCAGTAAAAAAATGGTGGAGTAAGAAAAGTGGTGTCTTTTGCTAACGTGGTTAGCTAATAGATTTACATATTGTGTCTTCCCTGTAAAACATTTTAAAAATCAGAAATGATGGCTGGATTAACAAGAAGTGTATCTTTCATCTGGTGTCTTGGACTTGTGATTTAATGATATTTAGATGCTAGTATTTACTTGTGACGCTATGCTAGGCTATGCTAGTCAGCTTTTTTACTGGTGGGGGTGCTCCCGGATCCGGGTTTGGGAGGAATTAGAGGTTAATATAATACATCAATAAAATCAATTTAGCCTCAAATAAATAATGAAACATGTTCAATTTGGTTTAAATAATGCAAAAACAAAGTGTTGGAGAAGAAAGTAAAAGTGCAATATGTGCCATGTAAGACAGCTAACGTTTAAGTTCCTTGCTCAGAACACGAGAACATATGAAAGCTGGTGGTTCCTTTTGACATGAGTCTTCAATATTCCCAGGTAAGAAGTTTTACGTTGTAGTTATTATAGGAATTATAGGACTATTTCTCTCTATACGATTTGTATTTCATATACCTTTGACTATTGGATGTTCTTATAGGCACTTTAGTATTGCCAGTGTAACAGTATAGCTTCCGTCCCTCTCCTCGCCCCTCGCCCCTACCTGGGCTCGAACCAGGAACACATCGACAACAGCCACCCTTGAAGCATCGTTACCCATCGCTCCACAAAAGCCGCGGCCCTTGCAGAGCAAGGGGAACAACTACTCCAAGTCTCAGAGCGAGTGACATCACCGATTGAAACGCTATTAGCGCGCACCCCGCTAACTAGCTAGCCATTTCACATCGGTTACACCAGCCTAATCTCGGGAGTTGATAGGCTTGAGGTCATAAACAGCTCAATGCTTGAAGCATTGCAAAGCGCTGCTGGTAAATGCAGGAAAGTGCTGTTTGAATGAATGCTTACGAGCCTGCTGCTGCCTACCACCGCTCAGTCAGACTGCTCTATCAAATATCAAATCATAGACTTAATTATAACATAATAACACACAGAAATACGAGCCTTTGGTCATTAATATGGTAGAATCCGGAAACTATCATTTCGAAAACAAAACGTTTATTCTTTCAGTGAAATAGGGAACCGTTCTGTATTTCATCTAACTGGTGGCATCCATAAGTCTAAATATTGCTGTTACATTGCACAACCTTCAATGTTATGTCATAATTATGTACAATTCTGGCAAATTAGTTCGCAACGAGCCAGGCGGCCCAAACTGCTGCACATACCCTGACTCTGCGTGCAAGAGAAGTGACACAATTATCCTAGTTAAAATAAATTCATGTTAGCAGGCAATATTAACTAAATATGCAGGTTTAAAAATATATACATGTGTATTGATTTTAAGAGAGGCATTGATGTTTATGGTTAGGTACACGTTGGAGCAACGACAGTCCTTTTTCGCGAATGTGCACTGCATCGATTATATGCAACGCAGCACACGCTAGATAAACTAGTAATATCATCAACCATGTGTAGTTAACTAGTGATTATGATTGATTGATTGATGGTTTTTTATAAGATCAATTTAATGCTAGCTAGCAACTTACCTTGGCTTCTTGCTGCCCTCGCGTAACAGGTAGTCAGCCTGCCACGCAGGCTCCTTGTGGAGTGCAATGTAATCAGGTGGTTAGAGAGTTGGACTAGTTAACCGTAAGGTTGCAAGATTGAATCCCCGAGCTGACAAGGTAAACATCTGTCGTTCTGCCCCTGAACAAGGCAGTTAACCCACCATTCCTAGGCCGTCATTGAAAATAAGAATAATAAAAAATATATATATATTTTTGGCCAAATCGGTGTCCAAAAATACCGATTTCCAATTGTTATGAATTCTTGAAATCGGCCCTAATTAATCGGCCATTCCGATTAATCTGTTGACCTCTAGTGATAACCATTACAGCCCTCTCTCTCTCTCTCTCTCTCTCTCTCTCTCTCTCTCTCTCTCTCTCTCTCTCTCTCTCTCTCTCTAGAGAGTCATGTCTCTCTCTGTGTGTGAATCAGTATGTGTGATATCCATTACAGCCCTCTCTCTCTCTCTCTCTCTCTAGAGAGTCATGTCTCTCTCTCTGTGTGAATCAGTATGTGTGATATCCATTACAGAGAGAGAGAGAGAGAGAGAGAGAGAGAGAGAGAGAGAGAGAGAGAGAGAGAGAGAGAGAGAGAGAGAGAGAGAGTCATGTCTCTCTCTGTGTGTGAATCAGTATGTGTGATATCCATTACAGCTACATGCCAATCACCCAATGTTTTCTCAACATACCTGACTGTGTGTGTGTCCCGTGTTTGTGTGTGTAATGATTGATGATTATTATAATGATGATTTTGATACATTTATCAAACAGCAATTATTGCTTTTCAGAAACAGGAAATGATTAATTAATGTCCGACCCACCGCTCACCGTCTTGTCTGATATCAGTAACACACTTTGGCCTAGTGTTCTCTCTCTCTCTCTCCATCTCTACCTCCGTCCCTCCTTCTCTCTCCTGTAAGCCAAGGGAGCAACCGTTCCCTAGAAAGTGGTAATCATTCATGTGATAATGGTGTTGGAAAGGAGGCTATTACTCCAGGTATTGAGGTCATGGGTTTGCAAGAGATTCAACGTTTATCTATGAAAATGTAATCCACAATTCCTTTCACTTGCATCAGACCGGAATGTTCTGTCTCTGTGTCGTGCTGTAGTACTCAGGCTCTTGTGTCGCTCTGTTGTAATCAGGTTCCTGTGTCTCTCTGTAGTACTCAGGTTCCTGTGTCTCTCTGCAGTACTCAGGTTCCTGTGTCTCTCTGTAGTACTCAGACTTCTGTGTCTCTCTGTGGTACTCAGACTCCTGTGTCTCTCTGTAGTACTCAGACTCCTGTGTCTCTCTGCAGTACTCAGACGTCTGTGTCTCTCTGTAGTACTCAGACTCCTGTGTCTCTCTGTAGTACTTAGACTCCTGTGTCTCTTTGCGGTACTCAGACTCCTGTGTCTCTCCATAATACTCAGACTTCTGTGTCTCTCTGTGGTACTCAGACTTCTGTGTCTCTCTGTAGTACTTAGACTCCTGTGTCTCTCTGCAGTACTCAGACGTCTGTGTCTCTCTGTAGTACTTAGACTCCTGTGTCTCTCTGTAGTACTCAGACTCCTGTGTCTCTCTGTAGTACTCTGACCCCTGTGTCTCTCTGTAGTACTCAGACTCATTTGTCTCTCTGTAGTACTCTGTGGTACTCAGACTCCTGTGTCTCTCTGTAGTACTCTGCGGTATTCAGACTCCTGTGTCTCTCTGTAGTCCTCTGCGGTATTCAGACTCCTGTGTCTCTCTGTAGTACTCAGATGTCTGTGTCTCTCTGTAGTACTCAGACCCCTGTGTCTCTCTGTAGTACTCAGACTCCTTTGTCTCTCTGTAGTACTCTGCGGTACTCATACTCCTGTGTCTCTCTGTAGTACTCTGCGGTATTCAGACTCCTGTGTCTCTCTCTGACTCATTAGAACACAGATGAAGATTCTTCTATAGATCTGTATTGTGATTTCACTGTCCTTGAAGTCTTCTCACGTCTGGACTACATGACTGTCTGAGTTTAATCATAGACTCTTCTGATTGGATGGAATGAGGGTGTGGATAGAAGGTGGCTAGAGAGAGAGAGAGATGGAGAGAGATGGATGGAGAGAGAGAGATGGAAGTGAAGATGGAGAGAGAGGGATGGAGAGTGGGAGATGGAGAAAGAGAGATGGTGAAGATGGATGTAGAGAGAGATGGAAATGGATGGAGAGAGATGGAGGTGGATGGAGAGAGATGGAGGTGGATGGAGAGAGAGAGAGAGAGAGATGGAGGTGAATATGGATGTAGAGAGAGATGGAGACGGAGAGAAAGATGGAGATGGAGAGAGAGATGGAGATGGATGGAGAGACAGAGATGGAGGTGGATAGAGAGAGAGAGAGATGGAGGTGAAGATGGATGGAGAGATGGAGATGGATGGAGAGACAGAGATGGAGGTGGATGGAGAGAGATGGGGTAAAAATGGATGGAGAGAGATGGAGGTGAAGATGGATGGAGAGATGGAGATGGAGATGGATGGAGAGAGAGAGATGGAGGTGGATGGCGAGAGAGATGGGGATGGATGAAGAGAGAGAGATGGAGGTGAAGATGGAGAGATGGAGATGGATGCCGAGAGAGATGGAGATGGATGAAGAGAGAGAGATGGAGGTGAAGATGGAGAGATGGAGATGGAGGTGGATGGTGAGAGAGAGATGGAGGTGGATGAATAGAGAGAGATGGAGGTGAAGATGGAGAGAAGTAGATGGATGGAGAGAGAGAGAGATGGGTGAATAGAGAGAGATGGAGGTGAAGATGGAGAGATGGAGGTGAAAATGGAGATGGAGATGGATGGAGAGAGAGAGATGGAGGTGGATGAATAGAGAGAGATGGAGGTGGATGAATAGAGAGAGATGGAGGTGGATGGAGAGAGAGAGATGGAGGTGGATGGAGAGAGAGAGATGGAGGTGGATGGAGAGAGAGAGATGGAGGTGGATGGAGAGAGAGATGGAGGTGGATGCAGAGAGAGAGAGATAGAGGTGGATGGAGAGAGATGGAGGTGGATGGAGAGAGAGAGAGATGGAGGTGGATGAATAGAGAGAGAGATAGAGATGGATGAATAGAGAGAGAGATGGAGGTGGATGGAGAGAGAGAGAGATGGAGGTGGATGGAGAGAGAGAGAGAGATGAAGGTGGATGGAGAGAGAGAGAGATGGAGGTGGATGGAGAGAGAGAGATGGAGGTGGATGGAGAGAGAGAGATGGAGGTGGATGGAGAGAGAGAGAGAGATGGAGATGGATGAATAGAGAGAGAGATGGTGGATGGAGAGAGAGAGATGGAGGTGGATGAATAGAGAGAGAGAGATGGAGGTGGATGAATAGAGAGAGAGATGGAGGTGGATGGAGAGAGAGAGATATGGAGGTGGATGGAGAGAGATGGAGGTGGATTAATAGAGAGAGAGAGATGATGGTGGATGAATAGAGAGAGATGGATGTGGATGGAGAGAGAGAGAGAGATGGAGGTGAATGGAGAGAGAGAGATGGATGTGGATGGAGAGAGAGAGATGGAGGTGGATGGAGAGAGAGAGATGGAGGTGGATGGAGAGAGAGAGAGATTGTCACGTTCCTGACCTGTTTCTGTTGTTTGGTATGTGTTTATTGGTCAGGGCGTGAGTTTTGGGTGGGCAGTCTATGTTTTCTGTTTCTATGTTGGTTTTGGGTTGCCTGGTATGGCTCTCAATTAGAGGCAGGTGTTTGACGTTTCCTCTGATTGAGAGTCATATTAAGGTAGGTTGTTCTCACTGTTTGTTTGTGGGTGATTGTCGTCCGTGTCTGTGTCTGCGCACCACACGGGACTGTAGCGTTTGTTCGTTCGGTTTAGGTAGTCTGTTCCTGTTCTTGCGTCCTTCGTCTATATGTAAGTTCGTTTGTTTCAGGTCTGTTGCCTTCGTTTATTGTTTTGTAGTTTGTTCTAGTGTTTTGTCAGTGTTTTGTCAGTGTTTCGTCTGTTTTGTAATAAATCATTATGTATTCACAACCCGCTGCATTTTGGTCCTCCGATCCTTCTCTCCTCTCCTCGTCTGAGGAGGAGGAAGATCTAGACACCCGTTACAGAATCACCCACCAAACCCAGATCAAGCAGCGGGTTAACGGACAGCGCACAAAGCAGGATTTCTGGTCTTGGGAGGAGATCATGGAAGGAAAAGGACCATGGGCTAAAGTTGAAGTTAATCGCCGCCCATGGGAACAGCTGGAGGCAGCTCGGAGAGCGGAGGAAACCGGAGAGAGGAACCGGCGTTATGAGGGAACGCGTCTAGCACGGAAGCCCGAAAAGCCCGCAAGTACAACCCAAACATTTCTTGGGGGGGGGCTAAGAGGTAGTGGGCCGAGGGCAGGTAGGAGACCTGCGCCCACTTCCCAGGCTAACCGTGGAGAGCGGGAGTACGGGCAGACACCGTGTTACGCAGTAGAGCGCACGGTGTCTCCTGTACGTGTTCATAGCCCGGTGCGGGTTATTCCACCTCCCCGCACTGGTAGGGCTAGATTGGGCATTGAGCCAAATGTCATGAAGCCGGCCCTACATATCTGGCCACCAGTACGTCTCCTTGGGCCGGCTTACATGGCACCAGCCTTACGCATGGTGTCCCCGGTTCGCCTACATAGCCCGGTGCGGGTTATTCCACCTCCCCGCACTGGTCAGGCTACGGGGAGCATACAACCAGGTAAGGTTGGGCAGGTTCAGTGCTCAAGGGAGCCAGTACGCCTACACGGTCCGGTATATCCGGCGCCACCTTCCCGCCCCAGCTCAGTACCACCAGTGCCTACACCACGCACCAGGCTTCCAGTGCGTCTCCAGAGCCCTGTTCCTCCTCCACGCACTCTCCCTGTGGTGCGTGTCTCAAGCTCAGTGCCTCCAGTTTCGGCACCACGCAGCAAGCCTCCTGTGCGTCTCCAGAGCCCTGTACGCACTGTTCCTTCTCCCCGCACTCGCCCTGAGGTGCGTGCCCTCAGCCCGGTACCTCCAGTTCCGGTACCACGCACCAGGCCTATAGTGCGCATCGAGAGTCCAGTGTGCCCTGTTCCTGCTCCCCGCACTAGCCTTGAGGTGCGTGTCTCCAGTCCGGTACCACCAGTTTCGGCACCACGCACCAGGCCTACTGTGCGCCTCAGCGGGTCAGAGTCTGCCGTCTGCCCAACGCCTTCTGCACTGCCTGTCTGCCCAGCTCCGTCTGAGCCATCCGTCTGCCCAGTGCCGTCTGAGCCATCCGTCTGCCCAGTGCCGTCTGAGCCATCTGTCTGCCCAGTGCCGTCTGAGCCATCCGTCTGCCCAGCGCCTTCTGAGTCATCCGTCTGCCCAGCGCCTTCTGAGCCATCCGTCTGCCCAGCGCCTTCTGAGCCATCCGTCTGCCCAGCGCCTTCTGAGCCATCCGTCTGCCCAGCGCCTTCTGAGCCATCCGTCTGCCCAGCGCCTTCTGAGCCATCCGTCTGCCACGAGCCATTAGAGCCGCCCGTCTGTCCCGAGCCATTAGAGCCGTCCGTCAGTCAGGAGCTGCCAGAGCCGCCAGCCAGTCAGGAGCTGCCAGAGCCGCCAGCCAGTCAGGAGCTGCCAGAGCCACCAGCCAGTCAGGAGCTGCCAGAGCCGCCAGCCAGTCAGGAGCTGCAAGAGCCGCCAGCCAGTCAGGAGCTGCCAGAGCCGCCAGCCAGTCAGGAGCTGCCAGATCCGCCAGCCAGTCAGGAGCTGCCAGAGCTGCCCTACAGTCATGAGCTGCCCTACAGTCATGAGCTGCCCTACAGTCATGAGCTGCCCTTCAGTCATGAGCTGCCCTACAGTCATGAGCTGCCCTTCAGTCATGAGCTGCCCTTCAGTCATGAGCTGCCCTTCAGTCATGAGCTGCCCTTCAGTCATGAGCTGCCCTCCAGTCATGAGCTGCCCTCCAGTCATGAGCTGCCCTCCAGTCATGAGCTGCCCTCCAGTCATGAGCTGCCCTCCAGTCATGAGCTGCCCTCCAGTCATGAGCTGCCACTCAGTCATGAGCTGCCACTCAGTCCGGAGCTGCCACTCAGTCCCGAGCTGCCACTCAGTCCGGAGCTGCCACCCAGTCCGGAGCTGCCACCCAGTCCGGAGCTGCCACCCAGTCCGGAGCTGCCACTCAGTCCGGAGCTGCCATTAGTACAGAGTTGTCCCTCTGTCCTAAGCTACCTCTCTGTCCGGATCTACCTCTCTGTCCGGATCTACCTCTCTGTCCGGATCTACCTCTCTGTCCGGATCTACCTCTCTGTCCTGAGCTACCTCTCTGTCCTGAGCTGTCTCCTCTACGTAGGAGGGGCCTTAGTGAAGGTTCCTGGACCATGGTCGGGGGCGAGGGTCGCCACTCAAAGGACGCTAAGGAGGGGGACAAAGACAGTGGTGGAGTGGTGTCCTCGTCCACCGCCGGAGCCGCCACCGCGGACAGATGCCCACCCAGACCCTCCCCTTGAGTTGTAGGGGTGCGCCCGGAGTTCGCACCTTGAGGGGGGGGGTTCTGTCACGTTCCTGACCTGTTTCTGTTGTTTGGTATGTGTTTATTGGTCAGGGCGTGAGTTTTGGGTGGGCAGTCTATGTTTTCTGTTTCTATGTTGGTTTTGGGTTGCCTGGTATGGCTCTCAATTAGAGGCAGGTGTTTGACGTTTCCTCTGATTGAGAGTCATATTAAGGTAGGTTGTTCTCACTGTTTGTTTGTGGGTGATTGTCGTCCGTGTCTGTGTCTGCGCACCACACAGGACTGTAGCGTTTGTTCGTTCGGTTTAGGTAGTCTGTTCCTGTTCTTGCGTCCTTCGTCTATATGTAAGTTCGTTTGTTTCAGGTCTGTTGCCTTCGTTTATTGTTTTGTAGTTTGTTCTAGTGTTTTGTCAGTGTTTCGTCTGTTTTGTAATAAATCATTATGTATTCACAACCCGCTGCATTTTGGTCCTCCGATCCTTCTCTCCTCTCCTCGTCTGAGGAGGAGGAAGATCTAGACACCCGTTACAGAGATGGAGGTGGATGGAGAGAGAGAGAGATGGAGGTGGATGGAGAGAGAGAGATGGAGGTGGATGGAGAGAGAGAGAGATGGAGGTGGATGAATAGAGAGAGATGGAGGTGGATGAATAGAGAGAGAGATGGAGGTGGATGGAGAGAAAGAGAGATGGAGGTGGATGGAGAGAGAGAGAGATGGAGGTGGATGGAGAGAGAGAGAGATGGAGGTGGATGGAGAGAGAGAGAGAGAGATGGAGGTGGATGGAGAGAGAGAGAGAGAGAGATGGAGGTGGATGGAGAGAGAGATGGAGGTGGATGGAGAGAGAGAGAGATGGAGGTGGATGGAGAGAGAGAGAGAGAGAGAGATGGAGGTGGATGAATAGAGAGATGGAGGTGGATGGAGAGAGAGAGAGATGGAAGTGCCCCCCACCTTGCGAGCAAAACATTTTAGCCTGACAGCAAAGAGAACATTTTAGTTTAAAGTTAATTCCCTGCAATTCTCCAGATTGTACCATGAGGAGGAGAGAGAAACATGACTTTCACAGCTACGTTCCTACAGTTCTCCTGTACCACGGGGTTCAATCTAAAAGGGTTATAACTGCTGATCAGTGGGGGATCTGTCCTCTGGACTACCAGTCTAAAACATGTCTCCTACACAGAGAGGGACTGCTGATCAGTGGGGGATCTGTCCTCTGGACTACCAGTCTAAAACATGTCTCCTACACAGAGAGGGACTGCTGATCAGTGGGAGACCTGTCCTCTGGACTACCAGTCTACAACATGTCTCCGACACAGAGAGGGACTGCTGATCAGTGGGGGATCTGTCCTCTGGACTACCAGTCTAAAACATGTCTCCTACACAGAGAGGGACTGCTGATCAGTGGGAGGTCTGTCCTCTGGACTACCAGTCTAAAACATGTCTCCTACACAGAGAGGGACTGCTGATCAGTGGGGGATCTGTCCTCTGGACTACCAGTCTAAAACATGTCTCCTACACAGAGAGGGACTGCTGATCAGTGGGAGGTCTGTCCTCTGGACTACCAGTCTAAAACATGTCTCCTACACAGAGAGGGACTGCTGATCAGTGGGGGATCTGTCCTCTGGACTACCAGTCTAAAACATGTCTCCTACACAGAGAGGGACTGCTGATCAGTGGGAGATCTGTCCTCTGGACTACCAGTCTAAAACATGTCTCCTACACAGAGAGGGACTGCTGATCAGTGGGAGGTCTGTCCTCTGGACTACCAGTCTAAAACATGTCTCCTACACAGAGAGGGACTGCTGATCAGTGGGAGGTCTGTCCTCTAGACTACCAATCTAAAACATGTCTCCTACACAGAGAGGGACTGCTGATCAGTGGGAGATCTGTCCTCTGGACTACCAGTCTAAAACATGTCTCCTACACAGAGAGGGACTGCTGATCAGTGGGAGACCTGTCCTCTGGACTACCAGTCTAAAACATGTCTCCTACACAGAGAGGGACTGCTGATCAGTGGGAGGCCTGTCCTCTGGACTACCAGTCTACAACATGTCTCTGACACAGAGAGGGACTGCTGATCAGTGGGAGGTCTGTCCTCTGGACTACCAGTCTAAAACATGTCTCCGACACAGAGAGGGACTGCTGATGTTCAACCCAGTTTATAAATGTCACCGTGTGTGTTCTACTATTGTAACTATATTATTATTATAATTCTATTAGCATCAGTTGGTTGCTCTACTATTGTAACTATATTATTATTATAATTCTATTAGCATCAGTTGGTTGTTCTACTATTGTAACTATATTAATATTATAATTCTATTAGCATCAGTTGGTTGCTCTACTATTGTAACTATATTATTATTATAATTCTATTAGCATCAGTTGGTTGCTCTACTATTGTAACTATATTATTATAATTCTATTAGCATCAGTTGGTTGCTCTACTATTATAACTATATTATTATAATTCTATTAGCATCAGTTGGTTGCTCTACTATTATAACTATAGTATTATTATAATTCTATTAGCATCAGTTGGTTGCTCGGGCTGATGAAAGGGGTCAGTTGCCCATCCCTGACCTTTAATATGTAGTCTATTTCAGTAATCACTTTCTGCTCCGACATTGCCTTGTTAATCACCTCTGATGTGGTTCATTAATGTTCACTAGAAGCTGTGCGTGTGTGCGTGTGTGTGTGTGTGTGTGTGTGTGTGTGTGTGTGTGTGTGTGTGTGTGTGTGTGTGTGTGTGTGTGTGTGTGTGTGTGTGTGTGTGTGTGTGTGTGTGTGTGTGTGTGAGTAGTGATTAGTAAAGTATTTTCTCCCCATACGGGACGTCTTTATTCTGCCGACTGTATTAAACGCCTCATTTAATTTCTGTCACCCAGTAGCGATGCCTCGATCTCAGCTGTGTCTCGGGGTTTGTGTGTGTGTGTGTGTGTGTGTGTAGCAATGCCTTGATCTCAGCTGTGTCAGGCCCTGCTGGTGTGTGTGTGTGTGTGTGTGTGTGTATGTCAGGGTGTGTGTGTTTGTGAGTAGCAGTGCCTCGATCTCAGCCGCGTGTCTTTGTGTCTTTGTGTGTGTGTGTGTGTGTGTGTGTGTGTGTGTGTGTGTGTGTGTGTGTGTGTGTGTGTGTGTGTGTGTGTGTGTGTGTGTGTGTGTGTGTGTGTGTGTGTGTGTGTGTGTGTGATTCTTGGATCTCAGTGGCATGAGACATTAATCATATAAAGCTGAGGAATGATCTAATTTCTCCTATAAATTGAATGTCCTAAAGCCTTTAATAAACCATTTGAAACATGAGCTGGCAATCAATTACCTCTCTCTTTGTCTCTCTCTCTCTCTCTCTCTCTCTCTCTCTCTCTCTCTCTCTCTCTCTCTCTCTCTCTCTCTCTCTCTCTCTCTATCTCAAATTCAAATTCAAGCTGCTTTATTGGCATGAAAAACATTGTGTCAATATTGCCAAAGCAACAATGTATACAATATACATTGTAATAAAATTATAAACAATGACAAATAATAATATAGAATGGCAGTAAATAATAATACAAAATTAAATATAAAAATAGTAACAATAAAATGGTAACAGTCAATAATCGAATGTAATGTAATAAAAAAATGAAACTATAACTAACTTATAACTAAATAACGGTCATCTTCACCATTACATTGGTACTACAACTACTATCATCATTACCACTACTACCACCACCACCATCATTAAACTGCTATCATTACCATTACCACCCATACCATTACTACTTGGAATGATAAACAACAATAATAATAGTAATAACAATAACAGTAATAACAATAACAGTCATAATAAGTAACAGTCATAATACTGCTTACTATGCAGATGTTATTATTCAGTGTCCCTCAGGCTATGGCAGGCAAATACATATTTGGCTGCAAGAGGAGCCATTGCTCCTTCGCCCATGAGTATTTTTAGTTTTTCCTCTGGGTTTAATAAGTTAAAATTTGGAATAAATGTAGACATTTCTGTGAATAATGAATCTCTTGGTGAGGAATATTTATCACAGTAAAGGAGAAAGTGCATCTCTGTTTCTACCTCCCCTGTCAGGCAGTGACCACATACACGCTCCTCTTTGGGTAGCCATGTCTTTTTATGTCTGCCGGTTTCTATTGCCAATCGGTGGTCACTCAGCCTGTACTTGGTAAGGATCTGTCTCTGCTTCGTATCTCTGACAGAGTAGAGATATTCAGCCAATTCATATTCTCTGTTTAGGGTCAGATAGCAATTTAGTCGGCTTTGGGATTTTGTTTCGTTTTTCCAATGTTGTATATATGAGTCCTTTGATTGGTTCATGATTTTGTTTATTGGAATTCTTTCTTTTGAAGCAGTACTGGTGTCAGCTTGGTTGGTGAGGTCCAACACCCACTGACTGAGAGGGCTCGTTTCTGGGCTCAGCTCTTGGGTTTGAAGTGCTTTAAATTGCAGACTCGAATTTGGACTTGAATTTAGATGTAGCCAAAATTTTAATGATCTTTTCTGTATTTTAATTATTACTGGAAAGCGGCCCAATTCTGCCCTACATGCATTAGTTGGTGTATTTCTCTGGACTTGTAGGATTTTCCGACAGAATTCTGCATGTAGGGCTTCAATTGGATGTTTGTCCCACATTTTAAAGTCCAGTTTATTGAGTGGCCCCCAAACCTCACTTCCGTAAAGAGCTATTGGTAGGATTACACTGTCAAATATTTTGGTCCAAATTCTAATTGGGATGTTGATTTTGAATAATTTCATTTTTATTGCATACAATGCTCTGCGGGCTTTTTCATTGAGTGCATTCACTGCCCTATTAAAGTTTCCCGATGCAGATATGGTCAGACCAAGGTAGGTGTAATTTTTTGTGTGTTCAATGATGGTGTTGTTCAGTGTGAATTTATATTTGTGTTTCTGACATCTGTTTTGTTTTTGGAAAATCATGATTTTAGTTTTTGGGAAATTTACTGCCAGGGCCCAATTATGGCAATATTGCTCTAGAATATTAATGTTCTGTTGAAGACCTTCTTTGGTTGGTGATAGAAGTACCAAGTCATCAGCATATAGCAGGTATTTCACCTCTGTGTCAAATAGTGTGAGTCCTGGGGCTGGAGAATTGTCCAACATGTCTGCTAATTCATTGATATAAATGTTGAAAAGATTTGGACTCAAACTACAGCCTTGTCTCACACCTCGACATTGTGAAAATAATTCTGTTCTTTGGTTTTTGATTTTTATTGCACACTTGTTTTCTGTGTACATACATTTTATTAAGTCATACACCTTACCACCAAGCCCACTTTGGAGAATTTTGTAGAATAGCCCTTCGTGCCAAATAGAATCAAATGCTTTTTTAAAGTCAATAAAGCAAGCAAAGATTTTGCCCTCTTTTTTTTGGTGGAAGTTGTTATTAATTAGTGTGTGAGGTGTATATATGGTCAGTAGTGCGATGGTTAGGGAGAAAGCCAATTTGACATTTAGTTATTACATTTTTTTCTTGAAGAAAGGTTTGAATTCTTGAATTCAAAATGCTACAGAAAACCTTTCCCAAGTTACTGTTTACACAAATTCCCCTGTAATTATTGGGGTCTGATTTGTGTCCACTTTTGTGGATAGGGGAGATGAGCCCCTGGTTCCAGACATCAGGGAAGCAGCCAGAAGTTAAAACCATGTTGAACAATTTAAGCACAGCATTTTGCAACTCAGGTGTGCTGTTTTTCAGCATTTCATTTCTGATGTTGTCTAGACCACAAGCCTTCTTTGATTTAATAGATTTGAGCTTTTCATTTAGTTCTTGTTGGGTTATTGGGTAATCTAATGGATTTTGGTTGTTTTTAATGACTGATTCAAGGATGTTCAATTTTTCTTTAATTTCTAATTGGTTCTGTTTTAAGTCTTTTTGTGGGATGTTTTTGTATAGATTATCAAAATAAGTTTTCCAAATTCCTACATCTTGTATGGCTAATTCTTGTGGCTTTGTTGTGCTTAAATTGTTCCACATGTCCCAGAACTGATTTTGGTCAATTGCGTTTTCAATTTCATCAAGTGTCTTGTTGGTATAATTCAGTTTCTTGCGTTTCAGTGTATGTTTATACTGTTTCAGAGTTTCAAAGTATTCATATCGTAGCTCTGGGTTGTTTTGCTGCTTTTGTTTTTTGTTTGACATCTGTCTTAAGTGTTTTCTAATTGTTTTACATTCATTATCAAACCATTTGTCAGAAACATTTTGTTTTTTGTTTCTGATGTTGCATTTCTTTGGTTTTCTCAAATTTGCTTTCGATGCTGCTTTTTGGAATATGCAGTTGATGTTTAGAGTAGCCGAATTGACACCATCTTTATTGTTTTGGTATTGTGAGTTATTGAAAAACTGTATAGAGTTCATCATTTCATTTGAGTTCAATGTTTCAATGAATCTCTCTGCACTGTTTGGAGCCCATCTGTACGATTGGTTTATGTTGTAGAGTTTATTGGGCAGTTTTTTTGAATGAATATTGCCGGTTAATTTCTTCAAAAACACGTTGATCTGACTGTGATCTGACAATGGTGTCTGTGGTCTGACAGTGAATGCACTAATGGAGGAGGGGTCAATGTCCGTGATGGCATAATCGACTACACTTGTCCCAAGAGCTGAGCAGTAAGTAAACTGACCTAAAGAGTCCCCTCTGATTCTACCATTAAGCATGTACAGGCCTAAGGCTCGACAGAGATGCACTAACTCCTTCCCATTTTTGTTCAGTATTTGGTCAGGACTGTTTCTATTATTTATAATAGGGCTACTGTACAAGGAGGGGTGACCAAATATGTGGTGGTTACCTCCCGCATCAGTGTAGTCAGGCTCAGAACCTGTTCTTGCATTGAAATCTCCACAAAGAAGCACTTTACCTTCTGCCTGAAATGTAATGATTTCTGTATAGAGATTGTCAAAAAACTGATCATCATAATATGATGAATCTGAAGGAGGAGCATAAGCTGCACATATGTATACATCTTTGTCACAATAGATTGTACCTTTGTTAAGTTTTAGCCAAATGTGACTGGTACCTTTTTTCATTTCATTCAGTGCCAAGTCCTGCTTATGCCAAATGATGATTCCACCTGAGTCTCGGCCCCGTTTAACATTTTTATGTTTGATTGATGGTAGTAAACTTTCTCTATAGCCTGAGGGACACTGAGTATCTATGTCTCCACGACACCATGTTTCCAGTAGGATTATGATGTCCTGTCCCTTGATGTTTTTAATAAATTCTGGATTTGTTGTTTTATAACCAAAATGTGAAGAGTAAAGGCCCTGGATATTCCAAGAGCTGATAGTTAATGATCTCATTTATAATAAGTGATATTCACTGGTTTGAGTAAAGTACATTGAAAAAAATAAATAATAATACATATATATATACATATATACATACATACATATATATATATATATATATATATATATATATATATATATATATATATACATATACATACATATACATATACACACACACACACACACACACACACACACACACACACACACACACACACACACACACACACACACACACACACACACACACACACACACACACACACACACACACACACACACACACACACACACATACATACATACATACATACATACATACATACATACATACATACATACACACACACACATACACTACACACACTACACTACATACATACACACACACACACCATTATATATAATTATTATTATTATACCGGTGCCAATAAAATTAAGAATAGTTGTAAACAAATTAATAAGAATGGAATAAGACTGCACAAAAAATAAGTACAATGCAATCTGCAACCCTGTGTGTGTGTGTGTGTGCGTGTGTGTGCGTGCCCGTCTAGCTCAGTAGTCTGCATATTAGTTGCAGTAGTTGGCGCACCTCTCCTATCTCTGACTGTTCTAGGTGTCTTTTGCCAGAGGTTACCTCAGCATATGTAGGCTGATGATCTGAATGATACATGGTGTGGACTGCATCATGTGGTGTACTTCTCTGAAGGACAGTGTTCTGTCCGACCCTGGAGTAGTGGTCAGAGCTGTGTTGTGATGGGCCAGGTCCAGTAGATCTGTGTTGTGATGGGCCAGGTCCAGTAGAGATGTGTTGTGACGGGCCAGGTCCAGTAGAGCTGTGTTGTGATGGGCCAGGTCTAGTAGAGCTGTGTTGTGACGGGCCAGGTCCAGTAGAGCTGTGTTGTGATGGGCCAGGTCTAGTAGAGCTGTGTTGTGATGGGCCTGGTCTAGTAGAGCTGTGTTGTGATGGGCCTGGTCCAGTAGAGCTGTGTTGTGATGGGCCTGGTCCAGTAGAGCTGTGTTGTGATGGGCCTGGTCTAGTAGAGCTGTGTTGTGATGGGCCTGGTCTAGTAGAGCTGTGTTGTGATGGGCCTGGTCCAGCAGAGCCGTGTTGTGATGGGCCTGGTCTAGTAGAGCTGTGTTGTGAAGGCCCTGGTCTAGTAGAGCTGTGTTGTGATGGGCCGGGTCTAGTCGTGCTGTCCTGAGGCGGGTCTGGTCTCGTAAATCTGTGTTGTGTTGGGCCTGGTCTAGTAGAGCTGTGCTGTAATAAACCGTGTCTGGCTCTTTTCTCCTGGGGATGGTGGAGGTACTGTTGTTTCAGAAGGTGGGGCGGGGGACCTCTGTTGCTGGGGTGATGGGTGTGTGGGTCCCTGCCAAGTGTTGCATCTTTTAGGTCCTTGGCAAAGGTTCTGATACTGTCCTGATCAAGGTGTAAATTATCGTATAAGTGTTGACATGTCAGAGTGGGGTGGTGAGCCGTTCTGACGTTGAGTAGTGAGGCACAGTCCACAGTGATCTGTTGATTTATTTTGTCGATCAACTTTCCTGGGAAGTCTTTTCTTGGTAGGAGGGTGGACACAACTATATTGGTTGTTGGGAACACAGCCTGTGCCCATTCTGCCACTCTTCTCACTGCCCCAGATACATCTTCACCTTTGGCATGAAGGTCGTTTGTGCCAGTGTGGATGATGATGTTATCGAGGGTGTTAATCCTGGTCTGACTGAGTAGCTGCATTGCACTGTCAGTTGTAGGACACCAGAACTTATACACCTGGTGTCTAGGGAATAATCTTTCCTGGACTAAGAACTTCCCATTTGAATCAATAAGGATTGCAGTTGTGGGTGACTGTCTGGCTGGAGCAGACTGGGAGACTGGTATTCTGACCTGGGCTGGAGCAGACTGGGAGGCTGGTATTCTGACCTGGGCTGGAGCAGACTGAGAGGCTGGTAGGTTGACCTGGGCTGGAACACACATCTCTCTCTCTCTCTCTCTCTCTCTCTCTCTCTCTCTCTCTCTCTCTCTCTCTCTCTCTCTCTCTCTCTCTCTCTCTCTCTCTCTCTCTCTCTCTCTCTCTCATTGACTCTGCAGTATGAATGTACTTCCTGTTTCTCTTAGGGAGTGTACAATATTTATAATACGTTTTACCAGGAGAAAATAGCACCTCTCTGAAATGAAAATAGCACCTTCTCTGAAATGAAAATAGCACCTTCTCTGAAATGAAAATAGCACCTTCTCTGAAATGAAAATAGCACCTTCTCTGAAATGAAAATAGCACCTTCTCTGAAATGAAAACAGCACCTTCTCTGAAATGAAAATAGCACCTTCTCTGAAATGAAAATAGTAGATATGCAGTTTTAGAAGCGGTTCTCCGTCATGTGCGCAGGGCTGAGGACCAGAAGGTTGTGGGTTCACAGACCACTGTGGACAAGACTACGGGAGGAAAGATCTGCTTCATAGTAAAAGCATTGCCTGAATCCATCATCGTATTTGTGGGTCTGGAAGAAATGTTTATAAACATTTCATACAATTCAATGTTATTTTTCATGACTAGAGACTTACGTGACACAATCGGTTTTTAATGCGAAACACATGACCAGAATGACAGGCTGAGAACGGACAGAAATATAGGCCTATGCATTCATCTTATCATTTTTCTCCAATGCCGAATCAGTGTTTCTAGTTTGCAACAACATTTAAACAACATTTAGATGCCATTAGAAATCATGGTAGACTACTTTACACCCCAGACAGAGTAGACCTACCTTTCTAACCCAGACAGAGTAGACCTACCTTTCTAACCCAGACAGAGTAGGCCCACCTTTACACCCCGGACAGAGTAGATCTGCCTTTCTAACACAGACAGAGTAGACCTACCTTTCTAACCCAGACAGAGTAGACCTACCTTTCTAACCCAGACAGAGTAGACCTACCTTTCTAACACAGACAGAGTAGACCTACCTTTCTAACACAGACAGAGTAGACCTACCTTTCTAACACAGACAGAGTAGGCCTACCTTTCTAACACAGACAGAGTAGACCTGCCTTTCTAACCCAGACAGAGTAGATCTGCCTTTCTAACCCAGACAGAGTAGACCTACCTTTCTAACCCAGACAGAGTAGGACATACCTTTCTAACCCAGACAGAGTAGACCTACCTTTCCACCCGGACAGAGTAGACCTACCTTTCTAACCCAGACAGAGTAGATCTGCCTTTATAACCCAGACAGAGTAGGACCTACCTTTCTAACCCAGACAGAGTAGGACCTACCTTTCTAACCCAGACAGAGTAGGACCTACCTTTCTAACCCAGACAGAGTAGGCCTACCTTTCCACCCGGACAGAGTAGGACCTACCTTTCTATCCCAGACAGAGTAGGCCTACCTTTCTAACCCAGACAGAGTAGACCTACCTTTCTAACCCAGACAGAGTAGATCTGCCTTTCTAACCCAGACAGAGTAGGACCTACCTTTCTAACCCAGACAGAGTAGGACATACCTTTCTAACCCAGACAGAGTAGACCTACCTTTCCACCCGGACAGAGTAGACCTACCTTTCTAACCCAGACTGAGTAGATCTCACTTTCTAACCCAGACAGAGTAGGACCTACCTTTCTAACCCAGACAGAGTAGGACCTACCTTTCTAACCCAGACAGAGTAGGACCTACCTTTCTAACCCAGACAGAGTAGGGCCTACCTTTCTAACCCAGACAGAGTAGGCCCTACCTTTCCACCCGGACAGAGTAGGACCTACCTTTCTAACCCAGACAGAGTAGGCCTACCTTTCCACCCAGACAGAGTAGACCTACCTTTCTAACCCAGACAGAGTAGGCCTACCTTTCCACCCGGACAGAGTAGGACCAACCTTTCTAACCCAGACAGAGTAGGCCTACCTTTCTAACCCAGACAGAGAAGGAGCTACCTTTCTAACCCAGACAGAGAAGACCTACCTTTCTAACCCAGACAGAGTAGACCTACCTTTCTAACCCAGACAGAGTAGACCTACCTTGCTAACACAGACAAAGTAGACCTACCTTTCTAACCCAGACAGAGTAGACCTACCTTGCTAACACAGACAGAGTAGACCTACCTTTCCACCCCAGACAGAGTAGACCTACCTTTCTAACACAGACAGAGTAGACCTACCTTTCCACCCCAGACAGAGTAGGACCTACCTTTCTAACCCAGACAGAGTAGACCTACCTTTCCACCCCAGACAGAGTAGACCTACCTTTCCACCCCAGACAGAGTAGACCTACCTTTCTAACACAGACAGAGTAGACCTACCTTTCTAACCCAGACAGAGTAGGCCTACCTTTCTAACCCAGACAGAGTAGACCTACCTTTCCACCCCAGACAGAGTAGACCTACCTTTCTAACACAGACAGAGTAAACCTACCTTTCTAACCCAGACAGAGTAGACCTACCTTTCTAACCCAGACAGAGTAGGCCTACCTTTCCACCCCAGACAGAGTAGACCTACCTTTCTAACCCAGACAGAGTAGGCCTACCTTTCCACCCCAGACAGAGTAGACCTACCTTTCTAACACAGACAGAGTAGACCTACCTTTCTAACCCAGACAGAGTAGACCTACCTTTCTAACCCAGACAGAGTAGGACCTACCTTTCTAACACAGAAAGAGTAGACCTACCTTTCTAACCCAGACAGAGTAGACCTACCTTTCTAACACAGACAGAGTAGACCTACCTTTCTAACCCAGACAGAGTAGACCTACCTTTCTAACCCAGACAAAGTAGGCCTACCTTTCCACCCCAGACAGAGTAGACCTACCTTTCTAACCCAGACAGAGTAGGACCTACCTTGCTAACACAGACAGAGTAGACCTACCTTTCCACCCCAGACAGAGTAGACCTACCTTGCTAACACAGACAGAGTAGACCTACCTTTCCACCCCAGACAGAGTAGACCTACCTTGCTAACCCAGACAAAGTAGGCCTACCTTTCCACCCCAGACAGAGTAGACCTACCTTTCTAACACAGACAGAGTAGACCTACCTTTCTAACACAGACAGAGTAGACCTACCTTTCTAACCCAGACAGAGTAGACCTACCTTTCTAACACAGACAGAGTAGACCTACCTTTCCACCCCAGACAGAGTAGACCTACCTTTCCACCCCAGACAGAGTAGACCTACCTTTCTAACACAGACAGAGTAGACCTACCTTTCCACCCCAGACAGAGTAGGACCTACCTTTCTAACCCAGACAGAGTAGACCTACCTTTCCACCCCAGACAGAGTAGACCTACCTTTCCACCCCAGACAGAGTAGACCTACCTTTCTAACACAGACAGAGTAGACCTACCTTTCTAACCCAGACAGAGTAGGCCTACCTTTCTAACACAGACAGAGTAGACCTACCTTTCTAACCCAGACAGAGTAGACCTACCTTTCCACCCCAGACAGAGTAGACCTACCTTTCTAACACAGACAGAGTAGACCTACCTTTCTAACCCAGACTGAGTAGATCTCACTTTCTAACCCAGACAGAGTAGGACCTACCTTTCTAACCCAGACAGAGTAGGACCTACCTTTCTAACCCAGACAGAGTAGGACCTACCTTTCTAACCCAGACAGAGTAGGGCCTACCTTTCTAACCCAGACAGAGTAGGCCCTACCTTTCCACCCGGACAGAGTAGGACCTACCTTTCTAACCCAGACAGAGTAGGCCTACCTTTCCACCCAGACAGAGTAGACCTACCTTTCTAACCCAGACAGAGTAGGCCTACCTTTCCACCCGGACAGAGTAGGACCAACCTTTCTAACCCAGACAGAGTAGGCCTACCTTTCTAACCCAGACAGAGAAGGAGCTACCTTTCTAACCCAGACAGAGAAGACCTACCTTTCTAACCCAGACAGAGTAGACCTACCTTTCTAACCCAGACAGAGTAGACCTACCTTGCTAACACAGACAAAGTAGACCTACCTTTCTAACCCAGACAGAGTAGACCTACCTTGCTAACACAGACAGAGTAGACCTACCTTTCCACCCCAGACAGAGTAGACCTACCTTGCTAACACAGACAGAGTAGACCTACCTTTCCACCCCAGACAGAGTAGACCTACCTTGCTAACCCAGACAAAGTAGGCCTACCTTTCCACCCCAGACAGAGTAGACCTACCTTTCTAACACAGACAGAGTAGACCTACCTTTCTAACACAGACAGAGTAGACCTACCTTTCTAACCCAGACAGAGTAGACCTACCTTTCTAACACAGACAGAGTAGACCTACCTTTCCACCCCAGACAGAGTAGGACCTACCTTTCTAACCCAGACAGAGTAGACCTACCTTTCCACCCCAGACAGAGTAGACCTACCTTTCCACCCCAGACAGAGTAGACCTACCTTTCTAACACAGACAGAGTAGACCTACCTTTCCACCCCAGACAGAGTAGGACCTACCTTTCTAACCCAGACAGAGTAGACCTACCTTTCCACCCCAGACAGAGTAGACCTACCTTTCCACCCCAGACAGAGTAGACCTACCTTTCTAACACAGACAGAGTAGACCTACCTTTCTAACCCAGACAGAGTAGGCCTACCTTTCTAACACAGACAGAGTAGACCTACCTTTCTAACCCAGACAGAGTAGACCTACCTTTCCACCCCAGACAGAGTAGACCTACCTTTCTAACACAGACAGAGTAGACCTACCTTTCTAACCCAGACAGAGTAGACCTACCTTTCTAACACAGACAGAGTAGACCTACCTTTCTAACCCAGACAGAGTAGGCCTACCTTTCCACCCCAGACAGAGTAGACCTACCTTTCTAACCCAGACAGAGTAGGCCTACCTTTCCACCCCAGACAGAGTAGACCTACCTTTCTAACACAGACAGAGTAGACCTACCTTTCTAACCCAGACAGAGTAGACCTACCTTTCTAACCCAGACAGAGTAGGACCTACCTTTCTAACACAGACAGAGTAGACCTACCTTTCTAACCCAGACAGAGTAGACCTACCTTTCTAACACAGACAGAGTAGACCTACCTTTCTAACCCAGACAGAGTAGACCTACCTTTCTAACCCAGACAAAGTAGGCCTACCTTTCCACCCCAGACAGAGTAGACCTACCTTTCTAACCCAGACAGAGTAGGACCTACCTTTCTAACACAGACAGAGTAGACCTACCTTTCTAACCCAGACAGAGTAGACCTACCTTTCTAACACAGACAGAGTAGACCTACCTTTCTAACACAGACAGAGTAGACCTACCTTTCTAACCCAGACAGAGTAGGCCTACCTTTCCACCCCAGACAGAGTAGACCTACCTTTCTAACACAGACAGAGTAGACCTACCTTTCCACCCCAGACAGAGTAGACCTACCTTTCTAACCCAGACAGAGTAGACCTACCTTTCTAACCCAGACAGAGAGGCCTACCTTTCTAACCCAGACAGAGTAGACCTACCTTTCTAACCCGGACAGAGTAGACCTACCTTTCTAACACAGACAGAGTAGACCTGCCTTTCTAACCCAGACAGAGTAGACCTACCTTTCTAACCCAGACAGAGTAGACCTACCTTTCTAACCCAGACAGAGTAGACCTACCTTTCTAACCCAGACAGAGTAGACCTACCTTTCTAACCCAGACAGAGTAGGCCTACCTTTCCACCCCAGACAGAGTAGACCTACCTTTCTAACCCAGACAGAGTAGACCTACCTTTCTAACCCAGACAGAGTAGGCCTACCTTTCTAACACAGACAGAGTAGACCTACCTTTCTAACCCAGACAGAGTAGACCTACCTTTCCACCCCAGACAGAGTAGACCTACCTTTCTAACACAGACAGAGTAGACCTACCTTTCTAACCCAGACAGAGTAGACCTACCTTTCTAACCCAGACAGAGTAGGCCTACCTTTCCACCCCAGACAGAGTAGACCTACCTTTCTAACACAGACAGAGTAGACCTACCTTTCTAACACAGACAGAGTAGACCTACCTTTCTAACACAGACAGAGTAGACCTACCTTTCTAACCCAGACAGAGTAGACCTACCTTTCTAAGCCAGACAGAGTAGACCTACCTTTCTAACCCAGACAGAGTAGACCTACCTTTCTAACACAGACAGAGTAGACCTACCTTTCTAACACAGACAGAGTAGACCTACCTTTCTAACCCAGACAGAGTAGACCTACCTTTCTAACCCAGACAGAGTAGATCTGCCTTTCTAACCCAGACAGAGTCACTCTCTTCTTCTCATCATTAATTTCTTTGACTAATCCCCCGCCACAAAATTGTAAGAAACCTTTTACTCTGCTCCTGATCTGCCACCGTAGAGACACAGACATCCTACACAGACCAGCCATCCTACACAGAGACACAGAGTCCTACACAGCACAGACATTCTACACAGAGACACAGAGTCCTACACAGACCAGCCATCCTACACAGACCAGCCATCCTACACAGAGACACAGAGTCCTACACAGACCAGCCATCCTACACAGACCAGCCATCCTACACAGAGACACAGAGTCCTACACAGCACAGACATTCTACACAGAGACACAGAGTCCTACACAGACCAGCCATCCTACACAGAGATACAGAGTCCTACACAGCACAGACATCCTACACAGAAATAGAGAGTCCTACACAGACCAGCCATCCTACACAGAGATACAGAGTCCTACACAGCACAGACATCCTACACAGAGACACAGAGACACAAAGTCCAACACAGCACAGACATTCTACACAGAGACACAGAGTCCTACTTAGACCAGCCATCCGACACAGAGACACAGTCCTACACAAACCAGCCATCCTACACAGAGACACAGAGTCCTACACAGACCAGCCATCCTACACAGTCCTACACAGAGACACAGAGTCCTACACAGCACAGACATTCTACACAGAGACACAGAGTCCTACACAGACCAGCCATCCTACACAGAAATAGAGAGTCCTACACAGACCAGCCATCCTACACAGAGATACAGAGTCCTACACAGCACAGACATCCTACACAGAAATAGAGAGTCCTACACAGACCAGCCATCCTACACAGAGATACAGAATCCTACACAGCACAGACATCCTACACAGAGACACAGAGACACAAAGTCCAACACAGTACAGACATTCTACACAGAGACACAGAGTCCTACACAGACCAGCCATCCGACACAGAGACACAGAGTCCTACACAGACCAGCCATCCGACACAGAGACACAGTCCTACACAGACCAGCCATCCTACACAGAGACACAGAGTCCGACACAGACCAGCCATCCTACACAGAGACACAGTCCTACACAGAGACACAGAGTCCTACACAGCACAGACATTCTACACAGAGACACAGAGTCCTACACAGACCAGCCATCCTACACAGAAATAGAGAGTCCTACACAGACCAG
>NC_052308.1:80790197-80817697 GCF_016432855.1 Salvelinus namaycush
TGACACTTTTTCTGACACACATATTCTGACCAAATAGCTATTCATAAACATAACTAAAAAATACATGTTGTATAGGAAATGATAGATCCATTAGTTCTTAATGAAATTCATTACGACATACAGCTTCGGTATAGCTAGAGTACCCAAAAGCTGGGCGCCGACGACTAGTTCACATGTACGACAGATATATGAAATAGCATCATAAAATGTTTCCTACTTTTGCTGATCTTCCATCAGAATGTTGGACAAGGGGTCCTTTGTCAAAAACAATCGTTGTTTGGATTTAGAACGGCCTCTTTCCCTCTCGATTTAGCAAGCACACTAGCCAAGTGGCACGAATCTCTCCATGTCAACAAACGGAAGAGAACGGAACACGGCAAAACTCCCGAAAAAATTTCAATAATCTGATTAAACTATATTGAAAAAACATACTTTACGATGATATGGTCACATGTATCAAATAAAATCAAATCCGGATATATTAGTCGTCCATAACGGCAGCTTATCAGAAGGCAAATCCAGGTTCCTTCTCGCGCCTTCCTGAAAACAGGAAATGGGTGACACGTCATTCCAAGAGCTGTTATTCCACTTCAGACCAAGATAAACACCCCATTTCTTCTCTCACCACCTCTTGACATCCAGGGGAAGGTGTATGACGTGCATGTATACTAATACGTATCATGCCCATTTATAGGCAGGACCTAGAAGAGAGCATAGTTTTCAGACTTTCCACTTCCTGGTCAGGAAGTTTGTGCCAAATGAGTTCTGTTTTACTCACAGATATAATTCAAACGGTTTTAGAAACTAGAGAGTGTTTTCTATCCAATAGTAATAATAATATGCATATTGTACGAGCAAGAATTGAGTACGAGGCCGTTTGAAATGGGCACCTTTTATCTGGCTACTCAATACTGCCCCTGCAGCCCAAACAGGTTAATTTATTTGATTAATATTATGCTGTTTCTGTTCCATGAAAAATGAAAAACCCTCTGGGTAAATTCGGACCGTTTCGCTCTCGGAGCGCACACTGGACGTTCGGGCCGAGGAGTAGGGTTGATTTGAGCGTTCTGGCCTTACAACGGCAGTCAAGCACCCGAGCGAATGTTGGCTATCTTGCTAGCTACTTCCAGACACAAATGAGACCACTCTGACCATTCTACTCGCCCTAGCAGAGCTGGTTAGGCAGTTTTCGTTTGTTAACCAGCTCGTTGGTGATTGTAACTGTGCTGCTGGAAACAATTTAATTACGCTTTTTTTGCCCATGTTTACTGACACTGACATTCAACGGGTGTTGAGCACTCGTAAATTCATTATTCTGCGCTCTGGTACACTCAGACAAGAGTGCTCTGAAATCGGAGTACATAGCCAGAGCAAATTTACAAAAGCACCCGAATGTCCATTGAGAACGCACAACGACTATACCATTTAGATAAGCTAAGAATGACGGGAATAATCAAGTCAATAAATGTTGGGTAGTTAGATAAACTGTAGTTAATATACTGTCAAGTTTGATGTATAACTGCTAACGTTAGGTAGCTAGCTAACATAACGGTACATACTGCTGTAATGATATGCTATGTGGTTTGTAAGGACAGCGTAGCTAACATACCGGTACATACTGCTGTAATGATTTGCTATGTGGTTCGTAAGGACAGCGTAGCTAACATACCGGTACATACTGCTGTAATGATATGCTATGTGGTTCGTAAGGACAGCGTAGCTAACATACCGGTACATACTGCTGTAATGATATGCTATGTGGTTCGTAAGGACAGCGTAGCTAACATACCGGTACATACTGCTGTAATGATATGCTATGTGGTTTGTAAGGACAGCGTAGCTAACATACCGGTACATACTGCTGTAATGATATGCTATGTGGTTCGTAAGGACAGCGTAGCTAACATATCGGTACATACTGCTGTAATGATATGCTATGTGGTTCGTAAGGACAGCGTAGCTAACATACCGGTACATACTGCTGTAATGATATGCTATGTGGTTCGTAAGGACAGCGTAGCTAACATACCGGTACATACTGCTGTAATGATATGCTATGTGGTCCGTAAGGACAGCGTAGCTAACATACCGGTACATACTGCTGTAATGATATGCTATGTGGTTCGTGAGGACAGCGTAGCTAACATACCGGTACATACTGCTGTAATGATATGCTATGTGGTTCGTAAGGACAGCGTAGCTAACATACCGGTACATACTGCTGTAATGATATGCTATGTGGTTCGTAAGGACAGCGTAGCTAACATACCGGTACATACTGCTGTAATGATATGCTATGTGGTTCGTAAGGACAGGGTAGCTAACATACCGGTACATACTGCTGTAATGATATGCTATGTGGTTCGTAAGGACAGCGTAGCTAACATACCGGTACATACTGCTGTAATGATATGCTATGTGGTTCGTAAGGACAGCGTAGCTAACATACCGGTACATACTGCTGTAATGATATGCTATGTGGTTCGTAAGGACAGCGTAGCTAACATACCGGTACAAACTGCTGTAATGATTTGCTATGTGGTTCGTAAGGACAGCGTAGCTAACATACCGGTACATACTGCTGTAATGATATGCTATGTGGTTCGTAAGGACAGCGTAGCTAACATACCGGTACATACTGCTGTAATGATATGCTATGTGGTTCGTAAGGACAGCGTAGCTAACATACCGGTACATACTGCTGTAATGATATGATATGTGGTTTGTAAGGACAGCGTAGCTAACATACCGGTACATACTGCTGTAATGATATGCTATGTGGTTCGTAAGGACAGCGTAGCTAACATACCGGTACATACTGCTGTAATGATATGCTATGTGGTTCGTAAGGACAGCGTAGCTAACATACCGGTACATACTGCTGTAATGATATGCTATGTGGTTCGTAAGGACAGCGTAGCTAACATACCGGTACATACTGCTGTAATGATATGCTATGTGGTTCGTAAGGACAGCGTAGCTAACATACCGGTACATACTGCTGTAATGATATGCTATGTGGTTCGTGAGGACAGCGTAGCTAACATACCGGTACATACTGCTGTAATGATATGCTATGTGGTTCGTAAGGACAGGGTAGCTAACATACCGGTACATACTGCTGTAATGATATGCTATGTGGTCCGTAAGGACAGGGTAGCTAACATACCGGTACATACTGCTGTAATGATATGCTATGTGGTCCGTAAGGACAGCGTAGCTAACATACCGGTACATACTGCTGTAATGATATGCTATGTGGTTCGTAAGGACAGGGTAGCTAACATACCGGTACATACTGCTGTAATGATATGCTATGTGGTTCGTAAGGACAGGGTAGCTAACATACCGGTACATACTGCTGTAATGATATGCTATGTGGTTCGTAAGGACAGGGTAGCTAACATACCGGTACATACTGCTGTAATGATATGCTATGTGGTTTGTAAGGACAGCGTAGCTAACATACCGGTACATACTGCTGTAATGATATGCTATGTGGTTCGTAAGGACAGGGTAGCTAACATACCGGTACATACTGCTGTAATGATATGCTATGTGGTTCGTAAGGACAGGGTAGCTAACATACCGGTACATACTGCTGTAATTATATGCTATGTGGTTCGTAAGGACAGCGTAGCTAACATACCGGTACATACTGCTGTAATGATATGCTATGTGGTCCGTAAGGACAGGGTAGCTAACATACCGGTACATACTGCTGTAATGATATGCTATGTGGTCCGTAAGGACAGCGTAGCTAACATACCGGTACATACTGCTGTAATGATATGCTATGTGGTTCGTAAGGACAGCGTAGCTAACATACCGGTACATACTGCTGTAATGATATGCTATGTGGTCCGTAAGGACAGGGTAGCTAACATACCGGTACATACTGCTGTAATGATATGCTATGTGGTCCGTAAGGACAGGGTAGCTAACATACCGGTACATACTGCTGTAATGATATGCTATGTGGTTCGTAAGGACAGGGTAGCTAACATACCGGTACATACTGCTGTAATGATATGCTATGTGGTTCGTAAGGACAGGGTAGCTAACATACCGGTACATACTGCTGTAATGATATGCTATGTGGTCCGTAAGGACAGGGTAGCTAACATACCGGTACATACTGCTGTAATGATATGCTATGTGGTCCGTAAGGACAGGGTAGCTAACATACCGGTACATACTGCTGTAATGATATGCTATGTGTCCGTAAGGACAGGGTAGCTAACAAATTGTCAGTCAACATAACTTGTAAGGTAACTTATTTGAAAAGTCATTACTTTATTTCGTTAAGTAGCAAGCTACCGTGAGGACGCGCTCTACCGACTCTGCGGCTTGAGCATGCTTTTGGTGCACAGTCGATAGCGCTCTGGACCTCGGGAGAGAAGGTTGAGTGTTCGAAACCTGCTCACTGCTTGTTTCATTTGAAGTCGTGCACAATTATCAGTTTATTAGTTGGTTTAAATTGCCCAGTCATTGTCAGTTAGAGACACAGTGTCACGCCCTGACCATAGTTTGCTGTGTATGTTTTTATGTTTTGTTTGGTCAGGGTGTGATCTGAGTGGGCATTCTATGTTGTATGTCTAGTTTGTTTATTTCTATGTGTTTGGCCTGGTATGGTTCTCAATCAGAGGCAGGTGTTTGTCGTTGTCTCTGATTGGGAGCCATATTTAGGTAGCCTGTTTTGTATTGTGGGTTGTGGGTGATTGTTCCTGTTCGTGTGTTCCTATGTTAGTGTTCACTATTTTGGGACTGTTGCGTCTTCGTTTATTTTGTTCAGTTTATTGTTTTCGTTCTTGATGAAAAGTATTCGAATAAATATGAATACTCACCACGCTGCGTATTTTTCCGACATTTCCTACTCCTCAGATGAGGAGGACGAAGACTATTGTTACACACAGTAGTGCATTGGGACCCAAAAGCATAATCAGTGTTCTAACTCCCCATTGGTCGTTAGGGCAAATCTGGTCTGTGATAGGACGGGAGTTTCACACCTAGCTCGGCTATTAGACTATTCTTTAGTTTATGTTGAATAGTCTATTGTTAAGCTATTAGTCCCCCTCCACAACTTGCAACAAATTGATGTATTTTTGTCGAGAGCAAAACATTTTTATTTTCAGTCAAAAATAATTGTTCTGAAAGCAAAAACGAGGCTTCAAAGTAATAAAAAATGTTTTGCAATCAAATATTCTGAGAACAAAAAATGAATTTGAAAACAAAACTCCAATTTAATTTTGCTATCAACCACCTTCCATTTTGGCCCTGTTTTGAGTGTCAGTTTGGCTACCACCAATACTGTTCAGCCTTTCTTTCCGACACAAAGGAAGTGATAGCGGACACCTACGAAGGACTGTGTGATGATGACATCTCAGGTAAGCAGCACTGGGCGTTCTTCCGTCCAACTTCTACATAGCTAGTAGTTAGATCTTACGATTCAGTGTCGGTTCATAACATTCTACTGTATTACATAAACTCAGCAAAAAAAGAAACATCCTCTCACTTTCAATTGCGTTTATTTTCAGCAAACTTGTGTCAATATTTGTATCAACATAACAAGATTCAACAACTGAGACATAAACTGAACAAGTTCCACAGGCATGTGACTAACATAAATGGAAAAAATGTGTCCCTGAACAAGGGGGGGGGGTCAAAATCAAAAGTAACAGACAGTATCTGGTGTGGCCACCAGCTGCATTAAGAACTGCAGTGCATCTCCTCCTCGTGGACTGCACCAGATTTGCCAGTTCTTGCTGTGAGATGTTACACCACTCTTCCACCAAGTCACCTGCAAGTTCCCAGACATTTCTGGGGGGAATGGCCCTAGCCCTCACACTCCGAACCAACAGGTCCTAGACGTGCTCAATGGGATTGAGATCCAGGCTCTTCGCTGGCCATGGCAGAACACTGACATTCCTGTCTTGCGGGAAATCACGCACAGAACGAACAGTATGGCTGGTGGCATTGTCATGCTGGAGGGTCATGTCAGGATGAGCCTCCAGGAAGGGTACCACATGAGGGAGGAGGATGTCTTCCCTGTAATGCACAGCGTTGAGATTGCCTGCAATGACAACAAGCTCAGTCCGATGATGCTGTGACACATCGCCCCAGACCATGACGGACCCTCCACCTCCAAACGATCCCGCTCCAGCCTCGGTGTAACGCTCATTCCTTCGACGATAAATGCGAATCCGACCATCACCCCTGGTGAGACAAAACCGCAACTCATCAGTGAAGAGCACTTTTTTGCCAGTCCTGTCTGGTCCAGCGACGGTGGGTTTGTGCTCATAGGCGACGTTGTTGCCGGTGATATCTGGTGAGGACCTGCCTTACAACAGGCCTACAAGCCCTCAGTTCAGCCTCTCTCAGCCTATTGTGGACAGTCTGAGCACTGATGGAGGGATTGTGCGTTCCTGGTTTAACTCGGGCAGTTGTTGTTGCCATCCTGTACCTGTCCCGCTGGTGTGATTTTCGGATGTACCGATCCTGTGCAGGTGTTGTTACACGTGGTCTGCCACTGCGAGGACGATCAGCTGTCCGTCCTGTCTCCTTGTAGCGCTGTCTTAGGCGTCTCACAGTACGGACATTGCAATTTATTGCCCTGGCCACATCTGCAGTCCTCATGTCTCCTTGCAGCATGCCTAAGGCACTTTCACGCAGATGAGCAGGGAGGCATCTTTCTTTTGATGTTTTTCAGAGTCAGTATAAAGGCCTCTTTAGTGTCCTACGTGTTCATAACTGTGACCTTAATTGCCTATCCTCTGTAAGCTGTTAGTGTCTTAACGACCGTTCCACAGGTATATATATGTTCATTAATTGTTTATGGTTCATTGAACAAGCATGGGAAACAGTGTTTAAACCCTTTACATTGAAGATCTGTGAAGTTATTTGGATTTTTACAAATTATCTTTCAAAGACAGGGTCCTGAAAAAGGGACGTTTCTTTTTTTGCTGAGTTTACATACATACATGCCGTAGAATGATAAATCATGCAATTATTATTCTCAAGCTAACCAAAAACATGTAGCTACGAACCCCTGTTCTCGCCATTTTCAGTTGAATTCATCTAACTTTCTTTCATGGCAACTCATAAGCCCATGTCCTATTTGTTTCATAGTAGATATATAATCATATTTCATGACAGTGTAACGGTTAGCTTCTTTTTACAGAAGGATGAAAGAACACAAGATGTCTGTCAGGGAATGCTACTCTGATATGTCAGATGAAGAGTTAGGCCAGAAAGTCAGGGCCATTAACCTCTAACACCTCCCAAACCCGGATCCGGGAGCACCCCCATCAGTAGAAAAGCTACTAGCATAGCCTAGCATAGCGTCACAAGTAAATACTAGCATCTAAATATCATTAAATCACAAGTCCAAGACACCAGATGAAAGATACACATCTTGTGAATCCAGCCATCATTTCTGATTTTTAAAATGTTTTACAGGGAAGACACAATATGTAAATCTATTAGCTAACCACGTTAGCAAAAGACACCACTTTTTTTACTCCACCAGTTTTTTACTCCATCAGTAGCTATCACAAATTCGACCAAATAAAGATATAAATAGCCACTAACCAAGAAACAACTTCATCAGATGACAGTCTGATAACATATTTATTGTATAGCATATGTTTTGTTAGAAAAATGTGCATATTTCAGGTATAAATCATAGTTTACCATTGCAGCCACCATCACAACTCTCACCAAAGCGACTAGAATAACTACAGAGAGCAATGTGTATTACCTAATTACTCATCATAAAACATTTCTTAAAAATACACAGCGTACAGCAATTGAAAGACACAGATCTTGTGAATCCAGACAATATTTCAGATTTTCTAAGTGTTTTACAGCGAAAACACAATATAGCGTTATATTAGCATACCACAATAGCAAACATCACAACAGCATTGATTCAAGCCAAACATAGCAATTACGTATAAACCACCAAAAGATATAAATTTTTTCACTAACCTTCTCAGAATTCTTCAGATGACAGTCCTATAACATCATATTACACAATGCATATAGAGTTTGTTCGAAAATGTGCATATTTAGCGGCACAAATCGTGGTTATACAATGAGAAAAGTAGCCAAGCTGCAAAGAAAATGTCAGGAGAAATCTTGGGAAAGGCACCTATTCTAATCGAAAACTATTCATAAACTTGACTAAAAAATACAAGTTGGACAGCAAATGAAAGATAAATTAGTTCTTAATGCAATCGCTGGGTTAGATTTTTAAAATGAATGTTACTGCGCAATACAGCGTGCGCTAAAGCGAGACCGCCCCATAATTCATGGCGGAATTATTATTTAACATTTGTCAACATAAGTACGAATTAACAGCATAAAGACTGCTTACTATTAGCTGAGCTTCCATCAGAATCTTGGGCAAGGTGTCCTTTCTCCAGAACAATCGTCTTTGGGTTGAAAGATGTCCTCTTGTCCTGTCGAAATAGCCGCTAATGTTAGCCACCAACTGGAGAGGTGTCCACCTCGTGAAAGCGCATGACAAAGAAATCCCAGAAAATCGCAATAAACTGCTATAAACTGCTATAAGTCGGTTTAAATTAACTACCTTATGATGTCTTTAACACCTATAACGAATAAAAACATGACCGGAGATATAGAACTACTAAAACGAAAGCGTTTGCAGGACGCCATTGTGATGTCTTCTTGCGCCAGGCGCACCGTTGAAAAGGACGGTACTTCCGTTCCACGGTCTTATATAAGGTCCCAGATTGCGCAATCCACTCCATTCAAATTCTCCCCGCTTACTGACATCTAGAGGAAGACGTATGCAGTGCATGTAGCCCGATGGCTTACATGGGGACTTATAAACTGACCTCAGAACAGGGACCTCGATTTCTGAAATCTCACTCCCTGACAGGAAATGTGCTGCAGAATGAGTTCTGTTTCACTCAGAGAAATAATTCAAACGGTTTTAGAAACTAGAGAGTGTTTTCTATCCAATAGTAATAATAATATGCATATTGTACGAGCAAGAATTGAGTACGAGGCAGTTTAATTTGGGAACTCATTTTTACTAAGTCGAAATGGCGCCCCCATAGGCTCAAGAAGTTAAGGCAAGGATGCCCCATGCTGGGTTTAGAATGGTCAAAGGAAGTCTCAGAGCAATGGGCCATTGTGGACAATGACGTCTTTGCAGCATGTAGATGGTGCAGGTATCATTGCCAGAATCATCCAGCTTCGTTGCATTGCTTGGCAAAAATACTTTGTTCCTGCTCCCCTGTCTCTCGTCCACATTGATACAAATCATACACTGATACAGTACTAAGATGTATAATGTCTCCATCAAATCTAAGAAGTTATTTTAACGTTTTTATTCTTACTTATTCGTAGACACATTTTCATGGATGTATGAAATAGGAGTTGTTCTTCGTTAACTGGTATTAATGAAGCAGGTTGATAGAGTAAACATTTCACTTTTAATTACACATTTTTCAAGAAACAAAATTGTCATCTTTGGTGGTATAGATGGATTTTCAAGGAAGTTTAGTATATTATTTTGTATACATATTGCATATTTCCCATCACCTAATGGACAACCACTTTACCAGTCTGGTGTTAACCTGTTTGGGCTGCAGGGGCAGTATTGAGTAGCCAGATAAAAGGTGCCCATTTCAAACGGCCTCGTACTCAATTCTTGCTCGTACAATATGCATATTATTATTACTATTGGATAGAAAACACTCTCTAGTTTCTAAAACCGTTTGAATTATATCTGTGAGTAAAACAGAACTCATTTGGCACAAACTTCCTGACCAGGAAGTGGAAAATCTGAAATCGATGCTCTCTTCTAGGTCCTGCCTATAAATGGGCATGATACGTATTAGTATACACGCACGTCATACACCTTCCCCTGGATGTCAAGAGGCGGTGAGAGAAGAAATGGAGTGTTTATCTTGGTCTGAAGTGGAATGAATCCTCTTGGAATGACGTGTCACCCATTTCCTGTTTTCAGGAAGGCGCGAGGTTGGACGTGGAATTGCCTTCTGAAAAGCTTTCGTTATAGGCGACTACTATCTCCGGCTTTGATTTTATTTGATACATGTGACAATATCATCGTAAAGTATGTTTTTTCAATATAGTTTTATTAGATTTTTGAAATTTATTCGGGACGTTAGGCGTGTTGCGTTGTGTGCCTTTGTTCAGAAAGGAGAGCTTCGCGCCACTTGGCTAGTGCGCTTGCTAATTCAAGAGGGAAAAAGGACGTTCTAAATCCAAACAACGATTGTTCTTGACAAAGGACACCTTGTACAACATTCTGATGGAAGATCAACAAAAGTAGGACCCATTTTATGATGTTATTTCATATATCTGTCGAACTGTGTACTATTAGTTTTGCGCCCAGGTTTTGGGCACTCGGTCGCCATAACGTAAGCCTTATGTGGTAATGAAGTTATTTTTAGAATTCTAACACGGCGATTGCATTAAGAACTAGTGTATCTATCATTTCCTATACAACATGTATTTTTTAGTTATGTTTATGAATAGCTATTTGGTCAGAATATGTGTGTCAGAAAAAGTGTCAGAAAAAAATCCGGACGTTGTGGGAAAAAGTAGCTACGTTAGCACAATGTATAACCACTAATTTCAGCTCTAAATATGCACATTTTCGAACAAAACATAAGTGTATGTATAACCTGATGTTATAGGACTGTCATCTGATGAAGAATATCAAGGTTAGTCAAAAATTATATATCTTTTACTGGTTTGTTATGATCGCTAACTTTTGCTGCTGGGAAATGGCTTGTGTTTCTGGCTATTGTGGTAAGCTAATATAATGCTATATTGTGTTTTCGCTGTAAAACACTTAATAAATCGGAAATATTGGCTGGAATCACAAGATGCCTGTCTTTCATTTGCTGTACACTATGTATTTTTCAGAAATGTTTTATGATGAGTATTTAGGTATTTGGCGTTGGTGTCTGTAATTATTCTGTCTGCTTTCGGTGCAATTTCTGATTGTAGCTGCAATGTAAACTATGATTTATACCTGAAATATGCACATTTTTCGAACAAAACATAGATTTATTGAATAACATGTTATAAGACTGTCATCTGATGAAGTTGTTTGTTGGTTAGTTTGGTTGGTTCTTGGTTAGTTAGGTTGGCTTTGTGCATGCTACCTGTGCTGTGAAAAATGTCTGTCCTTTTTTGTATTTGGTGGTGAGCTAACATAAATATACGTGCTGTTTTCGCTGTAAAACATTTTAAAAATCGGACATGTTGACTGGATTCACAAGATGTGTACCTTTCATTTGCTGTATTGGACTTGTTAATGTGTGAAAGTTAAATATTTCTAAAAAATATATTTTGAATTTCGCGCCCTGCACTTGAAGTGGCTGTTGTCATATTGTGGGCGGCCTCGGGCTGCAGCCAGAAGATAAGCTTTCCGTGCTGTTTTGACGTATCCTGGAAACGACATCTGCTGCTTTAGATTGAACGGTCATATCTCAGTTACTGTTTTCATATCTATAAAAAATATCTTATTTCTTTACTTTCAGAGTGCGAGAAAATGTAGATATTCCCAGATGTATGTTCACTGTCCGAGGATCAGGCCGTGGAAGCTTTACTGCTTTACTGCTGACAAAAGTGTCCATAACCAGAGGTAATTAAACTATTCTGTGTTATTTTTCTCTTTTCCTCTCTGACTGTCTTGTTGTACATAGAACCTGTCTCACATGCATTAATTTAAAAAAAACTTAAGATGTCAGCTACTAATTTTCAGATGTACACGACGTAAAAACTCAGCCATTTTCACTGGACTATCAAGCCCCTGTTGCTGCCATATTTATCATCACTAATACAGATTTGTTTCTTCTGAGCGTTCCAGATTCAGCAGGCGGAGGACCTGCTTTATTAGGAGGATCATCTGGAATCTGGAAACACTGACAATGGAGTCATTGTTCCTGAAATCCCATGTCCTCTGTCTACTGACAATGGGGTCATTGTTCCTGACATCCCATGTCCCCTGTCTACTGACAATGGAGTCATTGTTCCTGACATCCCATGTCCTCTGTCTACTGACAATGGAGTCATTGTTCCTGACATCCCATGTCCTCTGTCTACTGACAATGGAGTCATTGTTCCTGACATCCCATGTCCCCTGTCTACTGACAATGGAGTCATTGTTCCTGACATCCCATGTCCCCTGTCTACTGACAATGGAGTCATTGTTCCTGACATCCCATGTCCCCTGTCTACTGACAATGGAGTCATTGTTCCTGACATCCCATGTCCTCTGTCTACTGACAATGGAGTCATTGTTCCTGACATCCCATGTCCCCTGTCTACTGACAATGGAGTCATTGTTCCTGACATCCCATGCCCTCTGTCTACTAACAATGGGGTCATTGTTCCTGACATCCCATGTCCTCTGTCTACTGACAATGGAGTTATTGTTCCTGACATCCCATGCCCTCTGTCTACTAACAATGGGGTCATTGTTCCTGACATCCCATGTCCTCTGTCTACTGACAATGGAGTTATTGTTCCTGACGTCCATGCCCCCTGTCTACTGACAATGGAGTCATTGTTCCTGACGTCCCATGCCCCCTGTCTACTGAGAATGGAGTCATTGTTCCTGACGTCCCATGCCCTCTGTCTACTGACAATGGAGTCATTGTTCCTGACATCCCATGTCCTCTGTCTACTAACAATGGGGTCATTGTTCCTGACATCCCATGTCCCCTGTCTACTGACAATGGAGTCATTGTTCCTGACATCCCATGCCCCCTGTCTACTGACAATGGAGTCATTGTTCCTGACATCCCATGCCCTCTGTCTACTGACAATGGAGTCATTGTTCCTGACATCCCATGCCCTCTGTCTACTGACAATGGAGTCATTGTTCCTGACGTCCCATGCCCCCTGTCTACTGAGAATGGAGTCATTGTTCCTGACGTCCCATGCCCTCTGTCTACTGACAATGGAGTCATTGTTCCTGACATCCCATGCCCCCTGTCTACTGACAATGGAGTCATTGTTCCTGACATCCCATGCCCTCTGTCTACTGACAATGGAGTCATTGTTCCTGACATCCCATGCCCTCTGTCTACTGAGAATGTTGCTGTGCTGCAACGTCAAGTGAACACTACCACTGACTCCTCATCTTTTGGTCAGGACATATATATGCATGCTCCTCGATTAGTTATGGGTCTCCAGCCTTTTTAAGTGCAATCCTCCCACACTATGTGGGATATTGTTTTAGCTCCAGTGCCACTCTTGATAATGGAAAACATTTGTATTTTTTGGAGGAGGTTGAAAGGATAGCAGGCCCAGCTGTGAGAGAGGAGGCTATTCTGGATAGAGCAGGTACTTTTGTGTAGTCTATTTCTTGTGAGGTTTCTGTCCTCAGATACAGAGAGCCTGTCTGCAGATTAAGAGGTCCCAATGAAGAGCAGCAGTTCTCAGTCCTGGTCCTGGGGACTCAAAGGGGTGCACGTGTTTGGTTTTTGCCTTAGCACTACACAGCTGATTCAAATGATCAACTCATCATCAAGCTTCAAGTTGTATTTGTATATTAATTTGTGATGCTGTCCTTGATATGATCCTGCTGTTGTCACATGCTACACATGAACATGTATCTATCTACCCAATGGTATCATGATTTGTTATAAGGGATATTATCCTTATATTATACAGGAAGTATTATTAAAGAGATGCTTTATATTGAAATACAGACATAGATGCAGTAGTCCCAGAGTTAATGATCCCAGGTCAGTTTATATTATACAGGAAGTATTATTAAAGAGATGCTTTACATTGAAATACAGATAGATGCAGTAGTCCCAGAGTTAATGATCCAAGGTCAGTTTTGTATTTCACCTCCTGATGATTATGATGACTGAACGTGTTAGAATAAAAAAAAACAAGGCTTAATCATGCTCTCTCTCTCTCTCTCTCTATCCATCTGTCTCTCGTCTGCAGGTATGTTTTGATGTGGGAGAGGAAGCCAGTCCCGTCATCGCCACCTCACCCGCTCTTACGATAGGGGACTGGGGGCCCAAGGCTGGTTAGGAGACACCGCTAGAGGCACTATGTAATTGTGATGAACTGAGAGAATATTAGGGTAGCACTGTAATTCATTAATCGTACGCTGTCTTCCCTGCTCCTCTGTTTGACCTCTTTCCCTTTCTGTCTTCTACACCTCTCTCCCCACCTCCTCTTTTGTCCTCTTGTTTAATAATAACGCACACCATGTGTGCATTGAAGTACAGATTGAACTTATATTTATAATATAATATTACAATTATAATATTTATAATGCATTTATTATGTCTTTATAACACCTGGATAATGAACTTCTTTCAATAAAGCGTTTCACATTCTCCACTGGTTGAAATGAAGTATCTCATTGGAAAACCACACCTGTCCTGTGTCCTCAGTTAATGCAGATGAAGGGAGGTAGATATGCGTAGGAAGTGTAGTGTACTGTTTTTCTGTATATTTGAATTACAAATCAGCTGTTACTTAAATCATGTTTCTATTCTATTGCATAGTCACAATGTGTAATCATTGATGTCCCAGGAGCAGGAGTGGTAAACACTGTTGACGTGTATACTTGTAATACATACATGCAGACACAGCATCATTCAAAGAATGGAGTTTGATACACCTGGTATTGGATATGACTGACAAATATTGTCTCACAGAGATTCATACCTGAACCGCACCTTTATTTGCCAAGGAAGAGTACATGATCAGTGAATATATTCAATGTACAGGCTACAATGTGAGGATCTCATGCGTGGTAATAACTACAGTACATGTATATAGGACTTGCATCCTTGGCACAATAAAGTTATTATATTCTACTCAATCCATAGGCTTGTATGTTTGAGGAATTTTAATTATGAGATTTCTGTTGTTTGAATTTGGCGCCCTGCACTTTCACTGGCTGTTGTCAAGTCGATCCCGTTAACGGGATCTCAGCCGTAAGAAGTTTAAATATAAAAAACATAAGAAAAAGATGAACGGAGCAAAGTACAGAGAGATCTTTGACAACCATCTCTGCAGCACTCCAACAATCATGCCTTTATGGTAGAGTGGCCAGACAGAAGCCACTCCTCAGTAAAAGGCACATGACAGCCCGCTTGGAGTTTGCCAAAAGGCACCTAGGCTCTCAGACCATGAGAAACAAGATTCTCTGGTCTGATGAAACCAAGATTGAACTCTTTGGCCTGAGTGATAAGCATCACATCTGGAGGAAACATGGCACCATCCCTACGGTGAAGCATGGTGGTGGCACCATCATGCTGTGGGGATGTTTTTCTGCGGCAGGGACTGGGAGACTTGTCAGGATCAAGGGAAAGACAAACGGAGCAAAGTATAGAGAAATCCTTGATGAAAACCTGCTCCAGAGCGCTCAGGACCTCAGACTGGGGTGAAGGTTCACCTTCCAACAGGACAAATCAGGAGTGGCTTCGGGACAAGTCTCTGAATGTCCGTGAGTGGCCCAGCCAGAGCCCGGACTTGAACCCGATCGAACATCTCTGGAGAGACCTGAAAATAGCTTTGCAGCGATGCTCCCCATCCAACATGACAGAGCTTGAGAGGATCTGCAGAGAAGAATGAGATAAACTCCCCAAATACAGGTGTGCCAAGCTTGTAGCGTCGTACCCAAGAAGACTCACGGCAGTAATCGCTGCCAAAGGTGCTTCAACAAAGTACTGAGTAAACGGTCTGAATACTTATGTAAATGTGATATTTGTAATATCATAGAGTTAAATAAAGTGAATAAAGTTGCATACAAACTTTGTCTCCTTTTTGCTTTCTTGAGTAAGGCAGCTCCAAAATGCAAGTGTTCAGCCTAGCTCAGTGCTTTCTGTGGTGGTGGGGCAGCCAGCAGGGAAAGACGGAGCGTAGGGGTTGGTAATGGTCTGTAGTTACGCCATGATTGGCTCAATGTTCTGTCACTCATGGGGACACACCTGGGAAATCTCAGACTTCAGTGAGTTCAAGACAACAGCGAGCTCTGAAAAAAACGAGCTCCAACTGGGAAAATACGTTTTGAACGGTCATCCAACTCGGAGTTCCAACTCGACGTCGTTGTTTTTTCAAGTTCCCAGATGTCTTGAAAGCATAAATCCAGAGAATGACAAACTTTGAAGAAAAAGTTTGATGACAAAATTTGCCCACAAGAAGGACCGACACGCCACCTTCCTGTTAAAGTGAGCACAGTGCAACAAGGTGAGTCCAAAAATGTATTGTATGCTAATGCATTAATCATGTAATATGCCAGCGCGATATGTATACTGTAGCTAAGAATGTAATACTAAGTGTATGTCGTGTAATTAGCTGTTTGTAGCCAATGTCCTTCACCCTAATAATGTGGTCCCTTTCCCCCTCATAACTTAGCCTACTGTTCTGACTTGGTGGTGCACATGTAGCCTATAACCTGTTTTAGAGGAATGTAATCATTGAATATTGTAAGAGCTTTCATTGTCTGGTTATATGCACTCTTTATTTATCCTACAGTTATGACTTGGTGTACAGGGAGAGCACTGTAAAAACGGCCCATGTTCTGACTTCTGTCGCTGCACATTTCAAAAGAGCTGAACAAATAGTTATATTGACTACATCCGTCCTAGCTCACTCAGTAATGTATGCGCTCGTCTTTCTCTTATGGCGAAGTTTGTACATCTCAATTGTCTGTAGAATCCATACTGCTTAAACAAGTCAGCCATATCACCTATGTTTTTTAAAAGGCAGTAAATGAGGCTGAATGTACTGTTTCACTGCCAGACAAGACTCTGCTGATAGCCAGGTGTAGCAGTGGTAAGGAGTCACTCCATGGTACTGAAAAGAAAGTTCTGCTGTTGGGACAGCTTTATGTGGAGGCCCTAACAGTTTCTGGGTACCGCTTGTCACCGCTATATAGTGCAATTAATGTATTGTTTAGTGTTATGGTGTGTTGTGTAGTGGCTTTGCTGGCATGCATCTGAAAACGTTTTGGGGAGATTTCCCCACCAAGATTTACAAGCTAAAATCACCACTGTTATAGATGTGGATATGTGATAGTTATTATATACATGGATATCTGATGGTAATTATAGACATGGATATCTGATGGTTATTATAGACATGGATATCTGATGGTTATTATAGACATGGATATCTGATGGTTATTATAGACATGATATCTGATAGTTATTATAGACATGGATATCTGATGGATATTATAGACATGGATATCTGATGGTTGTTATAGACATGGATATCTGATGGTTATTATAGACATGGATATCTGATGGTTATTATAGACATGATATCTGATAGTTATTATAGACATGGATATCTGATAGTTATTATAGACATGGGTATCTAATAGTTATTATAGACATGGATATCTGATAGTTATTATAGACATGGATATCTGATGGTTATTATAGACATGGATATCTGATGGTTATTATAGACATGGATATCTGATAGTTATTATAGACATGGATATCTGATGGTTATTATAGACATGGATATCTGATGGTTATTATAGACATGGATATCTGATGGTTATTATAGACATGGATATCTGATAGTTATTATAGACATGGATATCTGATGGTTATTATAGACATGGATATCTGATGGTTATTATAGACATGGATATCTGATGGATGGTTATTATAGACATGGATATCTGATGGTTATTATAGACATGGATATCTGATGGTTATTATAGACATGGATATCTGATGGTTATTATAGACATGGATATCTGATGGTTATTATAGACATGGATATCTGATGGTTATTATAGACATGGATATCTGATGGTTATTATAGACATGGATATCTGATGGTTATTATAGACATGGATATCTGATGGTTATTATAGACATGGATATCTGATAGTTATTATAGACATGGATATCTGATGGTTATTATAGACATGGATATCTGATGGTTATTATAGACATGGATATCTGATGGTTATTATAGACATGGATATCTGATGGTTATTATAGACATGGATATCTGATTGTTATTATAGACATGGATATCTGATGGTTATTATAGACATGGATATCTGATAGTTATTTTAGACATGATATCTGATGGGTGGTTATTATAGACATGGATATCTGATAGTTATTATAGACATGGATATCTGATGGTTATTATATACATGGATATCTGATAGTTATTATAGACATGGATATCTGATAGTTATTATAGACATGGATATCTGATGGTTATTATAGACATGATATCTGATAGTTATTATAGACATGGATATCTGATAGTTATTATAGACATGGGTATCTAATAGTTATTATAGACATGGATATCTGATAGTTATTATAGACATGGATATCTGATGGTTATTATAGACATGGATATCTGATGGTTATTATAGACATGGATATCTGATAGTTATTATAGACATGGATATCTGATGGTTATTATAGACATGGATATCTGATGGTTATTATAGACATGGATATCTGATGGTTATTATAGACATGGATATCTGATAGTTATTATAGACATGGATATCTGATAGTTATTATAGACATGGATATCTGATGGTTATTATAGACATGGATATCTGATGGATGGTTATTATAGACATGGATATCTGATGGTTATTATAGACATGGATATCTGATGGTTATTATAGACATGGATATCTGATGGTTATTATAGACATGGATATCTGATGGTTATTATAGACATGGATATCTGATGGTTATTATAGACATGGATATCTGATGGTTATTATAGACATGGATATCTGATGGTTATTATAGACATGGATATCTGATAGGTTATTATAGACATGGATATCTGATGGTTATTATAGACATGGATATCTGATGGTTATTATAGACATGGATATCTGATGGTTATTATAGACATGGATATCTGATGGTTATTATAGACATGGATATCTGATGGTTATTATAGACATGGATATCTGATGGTTATTATAGACATGGATATCTGATGGTTATTATAGACATGGATATCTGATGGTTATTATAGACATGGATATCTGATGGTTATTATAGACATGGATATCTGATAGTTATTATAGACATGGATATCTGATGGTTATTATAGACATGGATATCTGATGGTTATTATAGACATGGATATCTGATGGTTATTATAGACATGGATATCTGATGGTTATTATAGACATGGATATCTGATGGTTACTATAGACATGGATATCTGATGGTTATTATAGACATGGATATCTGATAGTTATTATAGACATGGATATCTGATGGTTATTATAGACATGGATATCTGATGGTTATTATAGACATGGATATCTGATAGTTATTATAGACATGGATATCTGATAGTTATTATAGACATGGATATCTGATGGTTATTATAGACATGGATATCTGATGGTTATTATAGACATGGATATCTGATAGTTATTATAGACATGGATATCTGATGGTTATTATAGACATGGATATCTGATGGTTATTATAGACATGGATATCTGATGGTTATTATAGACATGGATATCTGATAGTTATTATAGACATGGATATCTGATGGTTATTATAGACATGGATATCTGATGGTTATTATAGACATGGATATCTGATGGTTATTATAGACATGGATATCTGATGGTTATTATAGACATGGATATCTGATAGTTATTATAGACATGGATATCTGATGGATGGTTATTATAGACATGGATATCTGATGGTTATTATAGACATGGATATCTGATGGTTATTATAGACATGGATATCTGATGGTTATTATAGACATGGATATCTGATGGTTATTATAGACATGGATATCTGATGGTTATTATAGACATGGATATCTGATGGTTATTATAGACATGATATCTGATGGTTATTATAGACATGATATCTGATGGTTATTATAGACATGGATATCTGATGGTTATTATAGACATGGATATCTGATGGTTATTATAGACATGGATATCTGATGGTTATTATAGACATGGATATCTGATAGTTATTATAGACATGGATATCTGATGGTTATTATAGACATGGATATCTGATGGTAATTATAGACATGGATATCTGATGGTTATTATAGACATGGATATCTGATGGTTATTATAGACATGGATATCTGATAGTTATTATAGACATGGATATCTGATGGTTATTATAGACATGGATATCTGATGGTTATTATAGACATGGATATCTGATGGTATTATAGACATGGATATCTGATGGTTATTATAGACATGGGATATCTGATGGTTATTATAGACATGGATATCTGATGAGTTATTATAGACATGGATATCTGATGGTTATTATAGACATGGATATCTGATGGTTATTATAGACATGGATATCTGATGGTTATTATAGACATGGATATCTGATGGTTATTATAGACATGGATATCTGATGTTATTATAGACATGGATATCTGATGGTTATTATAGACATGGATATCTGATGGTTATTATAGACATGGATATCTGATGGTTATTATAGACATGGATATCTGATGGTTATTATAGACATGGATATCTGATAGTTATTATAGACATGGATATCTGATGGTATTATAGACATGGATATCTGATGGTTATTATAGACATGGATATCTGATGGTTATTATAGACATGGATATCTGATGGTTATTATAGACATGGATATCTGATAGTTATTATAGACATGGATATCTGATGGTTATTATAGACATGGATATCTGATGGTTATTATAGACATGGATATCTGATGGTTATTATAGACATGGATATCTGATGGTTATTATAGACATGGATATCTGATAGTTATTATAGACATGGATATCTGATAGTTATTATAGACATGGATATCTGATAGTTATTATAGACCATGGATATCTGATAGGTTATTATAGACATGGATATCTGATGGTTATTATAGACATGGATATCTGATGGTTATTAATAGACATGGATATCTGATGGTTATTATAGACATGGATATCTGATGGTTATTATAGACATGGATATCTGATGGTGTTATTATAGACCATGGATATCTGATGGTTATTATAGACATGGATATCTGATGGTTATTATAGACATGGATATCTGATAGGTTATTATAGACATGGATATCTGATAGTTATTATAGACATGGATATCTGATGGTTATTATAGACATGGTAATCTGATGGTTATTATAGACATGGATATCTGATGGTTATTATAGACATGGATATCTGATGGTATTATAGACATGGATATCTGATGGTTATTATAGACATGGATATCTGATAGTTATTATAGACATGGATATCTGATGGTTATTATAGACATGGATATCTGATGGTTATTATAGACATGGATATCTGATGGTTATTATAGACATGGATATCTGATGGTTATTATAGACATGGATATCTGATGGTTATTATAGACATGGATATCTGATGGTTATTATAGACATGGATATCTGATAGTTATTATAGACATGGATATCTGATAGTTATTATAGACATGGATATCTGGATCTGATGGTTATTATAGACATGGATATCTGATGAGTTATTATAGACATGATATCTGATAGTTATTATAGACATGCATCTGATATTTTATAGACATGGTATCTGATGGTTATTATAGACATGGATATCTGATGGTTATTATAGACATGGATATCTGATGGTTATTATAGACATGGATATCTGATGGTAATTATAGACATGGATATCTGATGGATGGTTATTATAGACATGGATATCTGAAGGTTATTATAGACATGGATATCTGATAGTTATTATATACATGGATATCTGATGGTTATTATAGACATGGATATCTGATGGTTATTATAGACATGGATATCTGATGGTTATTATAGACATGGATATCTGATGGTAATTATAGACATGGATATCTGATGGATGGTTATTATAGACATGGATATCTGATGGTTATATAGACATGGATATCTGATGGTTATTATGACATGGATATCTGATAGTTATTATAGGTACATGGATATCTGATGTTATTATAGACATGGATATCTGATGGTTGGTATATTATAGACATGGATATCTGATGGTTATTATAGACATGGATATCTGATGTAATTATAGACATGGATATCTGATGGTTGGTTAAAATAGACATGGATATCTGATGGTTATTATAGACATGGATATCTGATGGATATTATAGACATGGATATCTGATGGATGGTTATTATAGACATGGATATCTGATGGTTATTATAGACATGGATATCTGATGGATGGTTATTATAGACATGGATATCTGATAGTAATTATAGACATGGATATCTGATAGTTATTATAGACATGGATATCTGATAGTTATTATAGACATGGATATCTGATGGTTGGTTAAAATAGACATGGATATCTGATGGTTATTATAGACATGGATATCTGATAGTTATTATAGACATGGATATCTGATGGTTGGTTAAAATAGACATGGATATCTGATGGTTATTATAGACATGGATATCTGATGGTTATTATAGACATGGATATCTGATGAATGGTTATTATAGACATGGATATCTGATGGTTATTATAGACATGGATATCTGATGGTTATTATAGACATGGATATCTGATAGTTATTATAGACATGGATATCTGATAGTTATTATAGACATGGATATCTGATGGTTATTATAGACATGGATATCTGATGGATGGTTATTATAGACATGGATATCTGATGGTTATTATAGACATGGATATCTGATGGTTATTATAGACATGGATATCTGATGGTTATTATAGACATGGATATCTGATGGATGGTTATTATAGACATGGATATCTGATGGTTATTATAGACATGGGTATCTGATGGTTATTATAGACATGGATATCTGATGGTTATTATAGACATGGATATCTGATGGTTATTATAGACATGGATATCTGATGGTTATTATAGACATGGATATCTGATGGTTATTATAGACATGGATATCTGATAGTTATTATAGACATGGATATCTGATGGTTATTATAGACATGGATATCTGATAGTTATTATAGACATGGATATCTGATAGTTATTATAGACATGGATATCTGATGGGTGGTTATTATAGACATGGATATCTGATAGTTATTATAGACATGGATATCTGATGGTTATTATATACATGGATATCTGATAGTTATTATAGACATGGATATCTGATAGTTATTATAGACATGGATATCTGATGGTTATTATAGACATGGATATCTGATAGTTATTATAGACATGGATATCTGATAGTTATTATAGACATGGATATCTGATGGTTATTATAGACATGGATATCTGATAGTTATTATAGACATGGATATCTGATGGTAATTATAGACATGGATATCTGATGGATGGTTATTATAGACATGGATATCTGATAGTTATTATAGACATGGATATCTGATAGTTATTATAGACATGGATATCTGATGGTTGGTTATTATAGACATGGATATCTGATGGTTATTATAGACATGGATATCTGATGGTAATTATAGACATGGATATCTGATGGTTATTATAGACATGGATATCTGATAGTTATTATAGACATGGATATCTGATAGTTATTATAGACATGGATATCTGATGGTTATTATAGACATGGATATCTGATGGATGGTTATTATAGACATGGATATCTGATGGTTATTATAGACATGGATATCTGATGGTTATTATAGACATGGATATCTGATGGATGGTTATTATAGACATGGATATCTGATGGTTATTATAGACATGGGTATCTGATGGTTATTATAGACATGGATATCTGATGGTTATTATAGACATGGATATCTGATGGTTATTATAGACATGGATATCTGATGGTTATTATAGACATGGATATCTGATGGTTATTATAGACATGGATATCTGATAGTTATTATAGACATGAATATCTGATGGTTATTATAGACATGGATATCTGATAGTTATTATAGACATGGATATCTGATAGTTATTATAGACATGGATATCTGATGGTTATTATAGACATGGATATCTGATAGTTATTATAGACATGGATATCTGATGGTTATTATATACATGGATATCTGATAGTTATTATAGACATGGATATCTGATGGTTATTATAGACATGGATATCTGATGGTTATTATAGACATGGATATCTGATGGTTATTATAGACATGGATATCTGATGGTTATTATAGACATGGATATCTGATAGTTATTATAGACATGGATATCTGATAGTTATTATAGACATGGATATCTGATAGTTATTATAGACATGGATATCTGATAGTTATTATAGACATGGATATCTGATGGTTATTATAGACATGGATATCTGATAGTTATTATAGACATGGATATCTGATGGTTATTATAGACATGGATATCTGATAGTTATTATAGACATGGATATCTGATGGTTATTATAGACATGGATATCTGATGGTTATTATAGACATGGATATCTCATAGTTATTATAGACATGGATATTCTTCACTGTCTGATCTGTATTCATGAGGTAGAGACATATTGAAGCTCAGTCTATTCAGAAGAATAATATTAGAATTGATAAAGACGGTATTCAAAAAGGGATACATACCTTTGATTCTCTGTGTGTGTGTGTGTGTGTGTGTGTGTGTGTGTGTGTGTGTGTGTGTGTGTGTGTGTGTGTGTGTGTGTGTGTGTGTGTGTGTGTGTGTGTGTGTGTGTGTGTGTGTGTAATAGTAGTAGTAGTCAGTGAACCAAGTAAAGCTATAATGGGAAAAATCAGAGGCCGGAAAAAGCTGGTCCAATCGTCAAACTGGAGGTGTTTTTGACAGCCTGGGTTACTTCTACAGCTGCTGCTGTTACGGACGCAGGCTCCTCACGGTTGGTAAAGATCAGGCATTAATTAATGTATAGGTTAAGGGTTAAGGTTTGGGATAGATTTAAAACAACTCCATGGTAAAGTTCAGGCATTAATTAATGTATAAGTTAAGGATTAAGGTTTGGGATAGATTTAAAACATCTCCACAGTAAAGTTCAGGCATTAATTAATGTATAAGTTAAGGGTTAAGGTTTGGGATAGATTTAAAACATCTCCACAGTAAAGTTCAGGCATTAATTAATATATAAGTTAAGGGTTAAGGTTTGGGATATATTTAAAACATCTCCACGGTAAAGATCAGGCATTAATTAATCTACAGTTGAAGTCAGAAGTCTACATACACTTAGGTTGGAGTCATTAAAACTAGTTTGTTGTTAAAAAACTATAGTTTTGGCAAATTGGTTAGGATTAGGACATCTACTTTGTCCAAAGTGTTTTGATTTATGTCGCAGGAAAATGCAATCTGTTTTCCCCCCACAGCATGGCAGCCCTGCATACCAGGGTTCACGTTCAGTCGCCAAACGTGGTTGAACGTTGCAGATAGAAACCCATGAAACCCAGATAGAAACCCATGAAACCCAGATAGAAACCCATGAAACCCAGATAGAAACCCATGAAACCCAGATAGAAACCCATGAAACCCAGATAGAAACCCATGAAACCCAGATAGAAACCCAGATAGAAACCCATGAAACCCAGATAGAAACCCAAGAAACCCAGATAGAAACCCATGAAACCCAGATAGAAACCCATGAAACCCAGATAGAAACCCAAGAAACGCAGATAGAAACCCATGAAACCCAGATAGAAACCCATGAAACCCAGATAGAAACCCATGAAACCCAGATAGAAACCCAAGAAACCCAGATAGAAACCCATGAAACCCAGATAGAAACCCATGAAACCCAGATAGAAACCCAAGCCAACATGATTCCTTCTTTAACATGTCAAGAGAGCCATATGTGTTCCACATAGCATGTTTCTCAATCCCAAAACGTTGTTTTCTGCTGAACGTCACAGTGTTAGGATGCTGGACTGGTATACATTATTAGACTAACAGCACCACCTAGTGAGTCTGAGGCCTTACATTTCTCCAGCCCCGTCCCTCAGCTGTTCATCCATACAAGTGGCGGGTTGACCACTTTGCTGTTTGATTCCCATTTACCCCTTAAACGACTGTTTGTATGTTTTTTTTAATGTATTCTTATTTCAATAACTGAAATATCTTATTATTATTATTATTATTATTATTATTTAACATACACTGAGTATACCAAACATTAAACAGGTGGCAGGAGGACAGGCAGGAGGACAGGTGCAAGGAGGACAGGTGGCAGGAGGACAGGCAGGAGGACAGGTGACAGGAGGACAGGCAGGAGGACAGGTGACAGGAGGACAGGTGGCAGGAGGACAGGCAGGAGGACAGGTGGCAGGAGGACAGGCAGGAGGACAGGTGCAAGGAGGACAGGTGGCAGGAGGACAGGCAGGAGGACAGGTGACAGGAGGACAGGCAGGAGGACAGGTGACAGGAGGACAGGCAGGAGGACAGGTGGCAGGAGGACAGGCAGGATGACAGATGGAAGGAGGACAGGCAGGAGGACAGGTGGCAGGAGGACAGGCAGGAGGACAGGTGCCAGGAGGACAGGAAGGAGGACAGGCAGGAGGACAGGCAGGAGGACAGGTGGAAGGAAGACAGGCAGGAGGACAGGTGGCAGGAGGACAGGCAGGAGGACAGGTGGAAGGAGGACATGCAGGAGGACAGGCAGGAGGACAGGTGGCAGGGGAACAGGCAGGAGGACAGGCAGGAGGACAGGCAGGAGGACAGGCAGGAGGACAGGCAGGAGGACAGGCAGGAGGACAGGTGGTAGGAGGACAGGCAGGAGGACAGGTGGAAGGAGGACAGGCAGGAGGACAGGCAGGAGGACAGGTGGTAGGAGGACAGGCAGGAGGACAGGTGGCAGGAGGACAGGCAGGAGGACAGGCAGGAGGACAGGTGGTAGGAGGACAGGCAGGAGGACAGGCAGGAGGACAGGCAGGAGGACATGCAGGAGAACAGGCAGGAGAACAGGAAGGAGAACAGGCAGGAGAACAGGAAGGAGAACAGGAAGGAGAACAGGAAGGAGAACAGGCAGGAGAACAGGCAGGAGAACAGGAAGGAGAACAGGCAGGAGAACAGGCAGGAGAACAGGCAGGAGAACAGGAAGGAGAACAGGCAGGAGAACAGGCAGGAGAGGCAGGAGGACAGGCAGGAGGACAACAGGCAGGAGGACAGGCAGGACATGCAGGAGGACAGGCAGGACAGGCAGGAGGACAGGCAGGAGGACAGGCAGGAGGACAGGCAGGAGGACAGGCAGGAGGACAGGCAGGAGGACAGGCAGGACATGCAGGAGGACATGCAGGAGGACAGGCAGGAGGACAGGCAGGAGGACAGGCAGGAGGACAGGCAGGAGGACAGGCAGGAGGTGGTGGCGCTCCAGTACAGTAGGTGGCGTTAATGCACAATAACGTTGGATGCCAGCTGCCAATAAACCCCACAGAAGAAGGGGGGGACACTGTCTAGTGTCTACCATACACCGGTAGACAGTGTCCTTCACCGGTCGAGC